>NC_039359.1:31821789-32129202 GCF_003573695.1 Papaver somniferum | reverse complement strand
CTTTTAACTATCAAAATCATTAAAATCAAACACTGAACTGAATCCAAGCTACAACCCATACAATGTGAACTGTCAGTATAGTATCTAGTGTGTTGGTTTTCATATAACTCGAATCAATAACAAGATTCTTTCTTTTTCTAACCTACAATTTTATATCTTGAAGACAGGCACAATGCCAAGCAAGTGAAAACATTGCCTCATTACAACTGCAGTTGCTTCACATAACAATAATCGACTGGTCTCCTCCGGTGTTCCATTAACCTGCACGTCATTGTAATATAATCAGTAAAATACAATTTCGGTTCATGGAAAAGATTTCCTGCTCCCATGTGAAATCATTAATTCAACAAAGCAACGCATATTTTTCCTACTTGATTTATAATTACAGTGAAATGATATTTAACAAAATCTGTAGAGGGAGGAAAGTTTGAGAGTTGCAAATGATGAATAAGTTGGATAAATCATACCTTACACTCGGCGTAAAATCTTGTGAAGTGCTCGGATAGGTTATAAAGATACTCGCATAAAACATTTGGCAAGAGACTCAGACATGCCTCCTCGACGACCTGTAATAAAATCCCGTCAGCATATTCACTTCATTAGTACAGCCAACATTAGAATATCACTATCAGACAGTGTTGTCCCTAAAACAGCAAGACAATGCACACCAATCATAGTGTTCAAATCTTTGTAAAGGGAGAAATCCTGTCTTTCAAAATAGAAATTATTCAGAACTTAAAATGATTCAATATTTTACCTCAGCAAATTGAAGAAGATGAAGACCCAAACTACGCTCTTCTGGAAGACCCAGCACGATGGTTCCCGTCTAATCAAGGTGTACAAAAATAAGCGAATTTAAAAACTGATCTTCAGGTTCCTCACAAAAATTACCAGCGCACTACCATGTGATGTTGAAATCGAACAGTACCTCAGGTTTAAGCAATGTAATCTTAATCTCACACCATTAAGGGCATAATATCTCTTTAGTTTAACTAAGATATTCGATTGGTTAGGATAACACTTACATTCTTTAATTCCTCGATATCTTTACCAGATTTTCTGATGATGGAACAAATACGAGCATGTGCATACTGGAGGTAGACAGCAGTATTTCCCTGCCCAGAAAAGAAGCAATTGTTGATATCTAAGAAGAATACATATCTCAACAAGGACATAACAAATCTAATCCTATAGAAGAATTATATATAGCAAATGTCTCTTTTAAGATAAAATTATATACAATATACGTGAACCTCTGCAATGAACCACCAGATGAAAAAAGTGGAAGGCAAAAGAAGAGGCACCTTATCGTTAAGCATCTGATCGAAACTAAATGTATAGTTTGTCGACCTGTTGTTCTTCAAGTCCGCGTATCTGTTGGGAGACAAAATTGATAAACACATAACTAATTTTGGAGGTTGCCCAACAGTTAACCGCATGAGAAAAGCATAAGTATGGGGACAAACATACTTGACTGCTCCATAACCAATTGCCTCCGCGATTTGTTCGAGCTCCTCTGCAGTCCACTCTAATGCCTTGCCTGTTTCACATACGAAACACATATCACATTCAATGTCACAAGAATAATTATGACAGAAAAGAGAAGGCATATAAAGTGATTATTGATTGATAATTGTGGCAGATAAGTGTTAAGTGCTGATAGCTAATTAAGAAATTTAAGGAAACCAAGTCATTACCTCGTTCAACAAGTTCAGCTTTGCATCGAGTTTTGGCTTCATCAAGTAAATCAACCAACCGGACCACTTCACTGGAACGAGTCCGGAAACGCTTCTTATCATCTCCAAGAACAAGACCAAAATCTACATGACTTGTTTTGGGGTACAATTTTTCATCAGCAGGTAGCCAACCTGCAAGTTTGGCGGCCTGTAACAAGACATAAAATTAGTTCTACAGTTCCACCTTTAAATACCCTGTGCAAAAACAATAATCATTGGTTACAAGTGCATAACTAACTATTATTACTCCATATTTTCATCAAGTTGGACAACGGGACAATCAGCCATGTTAAACCCGTCATTCTACTGGGTCCTTATGAGGTAATCACACAAAATAAAACCAGAATTTACATAAATATGTAAATCCTGCATAAGATAGATATTGCAAGCAGATAATAAGACTCTGGAAGAGAAACTCACAGTAAAAAACATCTCAAAGTGCAGTTTTTGACCAACATCAGTGACATAGACTATCCATTCAGCTTTCTCTTCATTCAGACGATACCTGTAAACATGAAGCGCCAATTTTTATTAGAACAAATGTTGTGGACAAACACTGACACATTTCTGTGACCTGTATCCAGATACAAGTGCATAAGGATTATGACAGAATATAAACATAAAGAAACAGATGTTTAACTTGCTCAAAAATCCCAGAAAGCAAGCATTACACAGCTTCATCTAGAAGGCAAAAAACATAGCACAAAAGTCTGAAACTAACCAAAGAGCCGTTAGATCAGTTGAAGCATAGTTGTAACCGCCATCACTCTTCACGACAATTAAAGGTATTTGTTTCCCTTCGATGACAATCACACGAGCACCCTCACTCTCCACGATCAACCCTTGATTACTCAAACCCTCCAAAACTTTAGGAATATAGGGGTTATAAAAACTTTCGCCCTGATGAAAACCAATAAAATTACATATTACTCCCATTTATTTACTTTTTAAAAAGGAAAATAAAACCGTGGATGCAAACAGTAACAGAAAGAATTAAGCCAAATCTTGCATTAGTTCAAGAATAAATACTGCTAGACAGTTGCATGATGAGACAAGTACAATCTGTTGATTTCACGACCCACTATGTCTCGGTCATGTTTTGTTGGTAAAATTACCAGATAATCCAAAAAGAAAATGCATACAAAATTTTTGATGATCCATACAACTTTGTCTTTTTTACAGAAAACCCGTAGTAGTTTACGAATTTCAAGTTTTTTGGTGAAAATGAAAATCCTAAAAAATGGAAAGCCTGAAATTTATTAATTAAACTAAAGTTGAGTTTTACATTAAATAAAAATCTTTACATGGTTTATTTGAGAAGATATATGAAATTAAGGGTTACTGGACAAATCCAGGCCCAATAGATGCGCACTTGTATGTTCTTGTATAGTTAGTTCAATGACATGGTAAGTTGGAACAGTGCTTACTTCTTGAGAAAATCAGAGGGGAAAATATCAAAAAAAAAAAATGACAACAATTTAAACAGAGAATAGTGGGGCGACCTAGAAGATCAATAAGTGGACCCTAAATCATTTGTAGACATCATTCAATAGCAAGCATGTTACAAACTTACAGTGATGAGAACATACCTTTTCCTCCAGAGAAATCCCAAGGCGCTCGTAAACCTGGTGAAACTCTTTTCGGCTGATCTCGCAGATCGTGGACCATGCCTTGCGATATTTCTCGTTCCCTCCCTACGTAACATTTCAAAAGATAAAACAATTTCTAACAAAATTAATACTTATGTATTGGATTTGTGGTATCAACATGAGACCATACGTGGCTGATCGCGCAGATCATAGACCATGCCTTGCGATATTTCTCATTCCCTCCCTACGTAACATTTCAAAAGATAAAAAACATTTCTAACAAAATTAACGCTTATGTATTGGATTCGTGGTATCAACATGAGACCATACATTTTGTTATATCATGCTAATAGCGACAAAAATCCTACTCGAACATATTATTATTTTAGCACATACAAAATGTTTACCTGGAGAAGAACCACCGCTTGTTGGGCTTTCTCCTTAAAGACAGGATCAGCGTCAAACTTCAATTTTGATGCCTTGTAGAATGCCTGTAAAAGTTTCATATTAGCATAACTGGTAAGACTAACCCCGGATTTTTTTTCATGAGAACTCATTTCCATGCCGTATGCGCACCTGCAAATCTCCAATAGCTTGCTCCCCTGCGTTCTCCCAGTCAGGGAACTTCTCGAACATATACTCAATCAACATGCCAAACTGCAAGTGAATATCCAGTAACCAGTATCATGACATTTTTCCATGTTTGTGAGTAGTGTGAATTAGAAAGATACTCCGACAGCCCTCAAAAAAAGGTGTTTCAGACCATGAAAAATACTCAACTACCCTAAGAGATGCATGCAACCACCTCTATGAATTACAGTGACACTGGGACAACCAATCACTAGAGACACTGAGGTGGTAACAGCAACTAACAAAGGATCCTTCTAAGGATGGTGATTAAATTAAAAACAATATAAACCACACTTTAAGATATACACTAAAATATAGAGTTTCCAAGTAATCAACACAAGGAGTGACCAGAGAAACATACCTGAGTTCCCCAATCTCCAACATGGTTCCTTCGAAGCACTTCAACATTTGAGTACTCCAGCATGCGGGCTATGGTATCCCCAATAATTGTTGATCTCAAGTGTCCAACATGCATTTCCTTTGCAATATTGGGAGAAGAAAAATCAACCACTGCTCTACTGACCGGTAACTTCGGAGCCCATATTCCGACACCTTTCTCTAGCATTTTTTGTATACTCTACAGGTAACATTGTTAAACCAGTTAATTCTATTTTCGAAGGGAAAAATAGAAAATTCAGAATAGATTATAGCAGAACACAAACCTTAGTTATCCATTGATTAGGTAGGACCACATTGACAAACCCGGGTCCAGCAATGGAGCAAGACTCAATCATTTCTGATTCAGGGAGATTATTTGCAATGGCCTGGAGAAATGTAAGAAGTTAAATAAATATGAAACTAAACGTAAGCAATTCGAGCCCGAAGTGCACACAAGTTTATTAAGCAAAAATGACGCTGTCAATTAACACATGAGTACAACAACAAAGAACACATTGATTAAAATAAGTAAATAACTATAAATACTTGATGTTATTACCTGTCCTATTGAAGGAGGACCCTTGAATTCAGTCTTCTTGCCTTTCACCTTTGCCCAGCAGCTCATAGCATTATTACTTAGAAACAACAACAAGAAAAAATAAATATACAAACAACAGCTATATGTAGGAAAAAAAAACTGTAAGCCTAACCAAATAAATTCGTAAAATACAACATTAATCAATATGAACCAAATATTACAAAATAACAAAAGCTACTGCACAACTGAAGACCCATACCATTGGTAATCACCGAACTTCCCTGTGCATTTAACCACCAAAGGTTCTAAATCAGGTTCATCGGGTACTGTCATCCTCAATGATGTTTCAAATAGTTTTGATAGCTGTTGCTTCACCGTGCCCTCATTGTCTTCAGCCTGACGTACAAAAAGCAAAAGGAAACAACATAAGAAACTATAAACACATCACAGAGATAATCCCATTAAGAAAATTGAAGGCATGAAGTTTACCATGGGTGAAACTGATGCAGATTTGATTGTTGAAAATCTTCTAGTTTTGGCTCGCAAGAAATCTGTCTAGTTCCACAACAATAACCCACGCTAAATTACTTCACCAAGACTCCCAATTGCATTAAAATGCAAAGCAGTTTATAACTGCCACTACTAATTATTAAAAAAAAAATCAAAGACAAATTAAGAGCAGGGTGAAGCCCTAACAATGTTAAAAACAAAAAAGATTAGGTCAATAAGAAAAAGAGTAAATGGATAAGAAAGAATAATAGGTAAACGTAGTCAAAGCAGAGGAAAGGAGAAGCGAGAGGGGATTAGGGTTTTACCAGGAAGAAGACGGTGGTGGTTAGGCTTAGGGGAGTGGAGATGAGAGAGGCGTTTAAAAGAAAGACAACAAGGAAGTAAACTCGATGAAGAAGCTCCACTCAGGCTAAGCCTTCCACTCATATTCTTTTCTTCTACTGTGACCGTCTGCCCCCGTTTAGGGCTTTGCGTTTTCTCTTTTTTCCTTTTCAATGATTGTTGGCTAATGTTATAAGGAGAATCACTTCGGCTAAGGGATAAAGCTGACTGTGGTCAAATTACTATAGATGTGGGTAGGGATGGTAATAAGATGGGTATGGGGCAGGGAACTTGAATCTTATCCCCTACTCCGTTCAAAAAACCAAAACTCCTTCCCTACACGTTCTGCATAAGAATGGGGCGGGGACGGATATGGGGAATTCCCGTAGGGGATGGATTTCTCATGGGTTATCATAACATTACAATAAATATTTAAAATTTTGAAAATAATAATAATTAACATGGAGGTCCATGCCCGGCTGGTCGTCCCCGTTTCCCAAAGTTTCATGCGTTCTAGGAGGTCCTAAATTCGAGCCCCCAATGGCGTAATATTGTAGGAATTAACATGGAAGGTAGAGTTAGCTTGCCCCCCCTTGTGACACAATCTCAACCCTCTCCATCCGCTTCGGCTTCTTTGGTTAGGTTACCCATGAGTCCCGCTGGTAGGCTAGCACAACAACCTGTTCAATTAGTTAATGTAATACTCTTTATCTAATAAAAATAATAATTTAAAAATATTTATAATGTTTCAAACAATAATAATAACCTAAGCAGTGCATTTTAAAATTTTAAGTTTATAATAACCAACTAAAACTGAACTGAAAAATAAAGAAAACAATTGATCCACAATTAAATATTATGGTTCCTTTTACTTCTTAGTTCCTCATTATTAACCATCTTCCTCCATGTTAATCATTTCGTCATGATCTTCTTCGTCATCTTCCAAAAAATTTCCTCGTTCAGATATAATAGGTTATGGTATGGGGCGGGTATGAGGTGGGGACCTTGAATCCCATCCCCACCCAATCCCCGCATCACTACTTTCGGGGATTCCCTGTACCCCTCCCCGTTCCCCGTTTATATAGGTAAAAGCCTAACCCTTAGGGGCGGGTCCCCATGGGGAATGAGTTTGGGTGGGGCAAATTGCTATCCCTAGATATGGGGACCATATTAAGCCTAAAATTAAAATTATATCTTTGTTAATGAATTTATTGATGAGCATACAAGTTTTTGAAATGTTTCTCTGTTAAACTCTTTATTTTCTCCGGAGGATGTTATTATGATCAAAACTATTAAAGTTAATCTTCATCTTAAAGATGAAATTATGTGGGCTCATACTAAGGATGGTATTTATATTACTAAATTTGCATATAGAATCTATAGGAATGAACATAGTTCTGGTGAAGAAGCTCTGTTTTGGAGAAAGGTCTGGTCGCTGAACCGTTTTCCTAAAATTAAGTTTTTCATGTGGAAGATTTTTGCACAAATGCTTCCAGTAAATACTTTACTTAAGAATTATAATCCTGTTATAGATGATCCAGTCCTCTGTGCAATAATGATATTGAACCAGTTTTACACTTGTTCTTCCAATGTCCTGTTGCAGCTCATGTTTGGTTTGGTTCGTCGCTTCAACATTTAAATAATTATGATCTGGATTGGATTGAAGACTTTTCCTTGGTTGGTTTGATGATAGATTAGGGCAGTCTCCTTATCCAGTTAATTGGCCAAGTATAGGTGCAATTGTTATGTGGTGTATTTGGAAACTAAGATGCGATGTGGTTTTCAGTAAAGTTTAGATTCAAAAAGAATGATAAACACTTATATAGTTCCTCCTTTGAAGTCTCAGAAGGCTAATAAGGAAGTTAAAATTCCTATTAATCTTGTGGATCACTATTTGTTTGTTGATGGTTCTTTCAAGGATTTTAACATGGGTGTTGGTATGATATCGTGTGATAATGCAGGGACAATAGTTCAATCTTGATCGGATTTTGGGCCGGTTTTTGATGGTGCTGAGGAAACTGCACTTTTTTTTGGCTATCTCCTGGGCTAAGGAGATCAATCTGTCCAAAGTCATGTTCGTCAGCGAGTGTCTTCAAGTGTTGGATTTTAGACAGTGATAGTGTTGAATGGAGATGTACAGATATTTCAGAGGACTGCAGGTCTTTACTTTTGAGTAGTAATAACTTTAAGGTTGTTTATATTAAACATACTAAAAACAAGCTAGCAGACCGGCTTGCACGTCGGGCAAGGAAGTTCTGTATTAAGGATGTCTGGGTCTCTTTTCCTTCTTTTTTGATAATTTGGTCAGGAGAGAACCCTTGTTGAATGTTTGTAATTCTTTTTTTTTTTAAAATTTTTAGTTAGGGTGTTTTCTCAGAAAAAAGAGGGACTATTAAGCCGATTCCTATAGGGGATGGCTAATTCAGCCATGGAGCCCCTATCGAATGGGATAGACTACAACGTTAGCACTCGAAACTCAACCTCTAGTGGTCGAGTATAAACCGTTTGTGGTTTAGTCAAAACTGTTTGGTGGAGATTCCATCGCTTAGGAAACAATGATGTAACGACAGTTTCCCCACATCCCATCTTATATATTCACCCCATTAAACTCAAATTAATCGCACCTCGTTTTTTCATCGATTAACTATCATCTTATTCCTTTGTACCTTAATCCTCAGTATACTTATTTTCAGTTTCATAATCAATGGATTCTTATGATGAAGAGGTGTGTATTCATATGGATTGATTTGAATCACAACAACGAATGTTTTTCGTTCAGGCGATGTGATAAATGGATGACGAATCAGATGAAGATATAGAACTGACCAACAATGTGTTGCAGCTATATTATTCGGGGAAGATACCTAAAGATCCAGAGCCAAGAGAAGTATTCTCAAGAAGATATATGTATCAACAAAGGGAAGAATTCCACGAGAAGCTGATGTTAGATTATTTTCTTCCTGATTGTGTGTTCTCTGATGAAGATTTCCAGCTCGATTCAGCATGCCCCGACATTTGGTGTTAAAGATTATGGGTGAGCTTTGTCTGGTAGAACCTTAATTTAATTATCAGTATGATGCACTGAAATTAGAGGTCATAATCATGAACAAAAGATTACTTCAGCCTTAAGGGTTTGAATGAAATGTTGTTTAATTTTAGTTTTATATGTTAATTCATGCAAATCATTATGTAATTCAAAATCCAACTAATGAAAAACTCTACAACACCATTCATCTTGTATAAACTATTACACCTTAATTAAAATTAAAGCCGATATATTAATCAATGAAGTAGTTATACTTAATCGTGTTCTGATTCATCATCATCTTCATCTTTATTTTGACCTCCAAATTGTTGTTCCAAATTTCTCCTATTACGTTTTTCTTCCAACTCTTCAGCTAACCTATCAAATTCCATCTCTCATACCATTTTTTGTTGGTCATAACCGCGATGTTTGCACCGAGAATATTATTCTTGTCATAGTATGAAATAAACCTGTCTAGTGTTTGACGATGTTTTTTCATCTCCTAGTCAAGAATTTCCGATCAACTGCTCACTGTTTTTCGACGGTCTTCTGACGATCCATAAAAGTTCTCAAAAAACCTTCAGTTGCTTCTCCTTCATGTGTCGCTTTTATCGTTGCTCTTACATTATCTGTTCCTAATTGTTTTCTCTTAATCGCAACATTGATATTCAAGTTGGAATTTTGACTTTTTGTGGTGTTTGGTGAAGAAATAAATTATCTAGAGGGGTTGAGATGATTGAGATTGAAAAAGCGTGGGTATAACAACTACACTTAATAATTCGTTTGGAAATCTGTATGGACTAAAATCCATTTTAATTCTGAAGAGCACCAACTTAAAAGCGAGACTCAATCAAGAATCATATCAAAGAGTTTTTATCTCTTTCTCAATATAATCATCAAATCAAACAGATAGAAATCCACGAGCCTGATTGATATGAGCAATAACTTGGACGGTACCAAAAACCAATGCCCAAGTGTCAATCAAGTTCTATCCAACAAACAAGGTCGGATTTATCAACTGATTGAACTACGCACAACCTGTGATATTTCAATTATATAAACAAATATAATGCGGAAAAGAAATAACACAGATACTAGAAATTTTGTTAACGAGGAAACCGCAAATGAAGAAAAACTCCGGGACCTAGTCCAGATTTGATCACCACACTGTATTAAGCCGCTACAGACTCTAGCCTACTACAAGTTAGCTTCGAACTGGAATGTAGTTGAGCCCTAACCAAGTTTCACACCGATTAAGGTACAGTCCCATCATACGCTTATAGAACCACGTCGGATTCTGCGCACTTGATTCCCTTAGCTGATCTCACCCACAACTAAGAGTTGTTACGACCCAAAGTCAAAGACTTATAAACAAATATGTCTCCCACAGATATTTCTATTCTTAATTTTTTTTTTGTTATGTCTTTTGATACAAAGATCAAGGTGAACATGAACCAACTAATAATCTGGTCTTATACTCCCGAAGAGAAGCCTAAAAAATATTAGTCACCTCACAATAACCTAACTGATCAACAAAAGAAGTTATTGCGGAATCACAAGAGTCTGAGATGAAGAAATGTTGTGATTACTTTTTATATCTTACCTATCGGAGATAAATCTCGAGTAAATCTTAGAGAAGATAAAACTCAATACGATAGAACAAGTAAGATCAGACTACATAACTACAGAAAAAATAGTTGGATATGGCTTCACAAATCCCAACTGAAGTGTTCAAGTCGTTAAACTAATAATGATTTTGGAAAACCTATGTTAAAGGAAAATCGACTCTAGTTTGCAACTAGGACACAAGAAAGTGTCGGGGTTAGGTTTTCCAGTTGCTAGAGTTCTCCCTTATATAATCTTTCAAATCAAGGTTGCTTGCAATCAAAGCTAAGATAGCTTAGTAACAAAGCATTTAATATTCACCATTATATGAACTCCTCATTTAAGATTCAAGCTAAGTATGCTTAGAAATTAAGCAATCAATCTCCACTGTTAGATGGTCTTAGCTTGTTACACACAAATGAAATATATTTATATTTAGATATGGGTTACCGTACCTAAACGTGTATATTGAGTTGGCTCAATAACAGTTAACCGAAGTTAGCCATATGAAAACTTTTGTCTTAGCCGTGTTCATCTAACACTTCTAGATCAAAAATGAAGATCAGCCAATTATGATAGATAATCAAATGAATCTAATTGTGTTTCAAATAGAGTTGTTCAATTATTCACTATCTCATAGAAATATATATGAACAAATTGAAACGAAATTGGTTTGATTCGTAGTCATACAAAGAGTACTTATACAAGAATCAATTCATGAATATTAAGCTACGGTTTGCAAAGTTAATTTACATTCCTTAAATCATAAATTTTTTAGTTCATGAGTATGAGAATCATATATTATCGAATTTAGAAATTCACCACTGTATTCGCAAACTGGGTATGCGAACAGCGGCTCTGGACCTTGGCCTAGTCAAGTCGTTCGCAAACCCGGTTCACGAATAACCGTTCCGGACCCAACTCAGGTAAACCCGTTCGCATACTAGGTACGCAAACAAGAGTTCCGGACCTGAATCATCACAACACAGTTCGCATACTAGGTGTGCATAAAGTGTTGTATCTAGACATGGGTAATTGTTTTAAACTCTCATTTCAATTATTGAAACATACTTGAAAAACGACAATGGTAATCTCACAGATACTATCAGCTTCAAGTAATTTTCAAGTAATCGAATGATCAATACGAAACTTCCCGAGCTAACATCAAATAAATGTCTCACACAAATCATATAAGATATTCAAGGTAATTTTCACATGATCATCTGTTGACTTAATATTTAGTTTCCAACAAATAGATTGTTTCGAACTAAACTCGTCAAGAATACGATGAACATAGCTAAAGCAAAAAGCTTCCAACACATATTTCGAGAAATAGATCAGTAAGATAAATTCGGCTTGAAATATCAAATGTGTATAATGTAAAAGTCTATGTAGCTATACGACTTAGTCTCATTAGAAGATAAAATAGAATAGACTTCAGAGTGATAGATAAGTTTTAGTCTCCACGTACCTTTTGTTGATGAAGTTCCTCCAAGATCCTCAGTAGATCTTCTTCTTCAATTGGTGAACGTCGTGATGTCTAAAGATCAACTACACATTCTATCCAAACTGAGACATCGCAAGTAGACAAGAAATCAAGTATATAGTTTTGATCAACTAAACTTGACAAACAAGCTTGAGATAGCAACGCTTGCGAGTTCGAACGAGAAGTGCTCTAACAATCTCCCCCTTTGTCAATTTTTGTGACAAAACTATCAATATATGGATTACAAAATAAATAAACTTTATAGCTTCTCATGCATCATGCTTGACTTCCTTGGCTCTTCAACTTTCCTTGAATTCTTCGCTACTCCAAGTACTTCAGCGATTATAAACGTGTTCAGCTCAACATTATTGTTGTTGAATATCCATAGCCATAACTATAAGAAAACAGATGTTCTCAAACATTGTTGTACAATGTCATAGTATTGTTATATAGAATCAAAGTCCAATTGTATCACAACTTTGAAATAATACTATGATGATATGTATCACTCCCCCTTAGTCAATACTTTCATCTTACAATGAACCCTCCCCCCCCCCCCTCTACATAATGATCCGTAAACCATATGTATGTAGTGTGAACTACCAAATAATTTTCCCCCCTTTTGTCAATATAAATTGGCAAAGGTACGAAAACTACGGGAGCATAATGAAATCCTCAAAAAGATACTTCATGACTAAAAGAGAACATATCAACTTTGTTTCGATAATTTCACATAGTCGAAACTTAGTGTATTCATCAAGGAGTTTATAAAGATACAAAGATAACTCCTACAATATTCCACAGCTGCACTCCCCACAGAGATATGGAAATTAAGAACTCTCCCCCATTTGATGTCATTCCCAAAAGAACAACATGATTGACCTTACTTTTACAAGAAAATAAGGATTTCTTTGGACATTAACAAATCACATGAATTTGTATCCAGTAAACTCGAATAAATTAACCACAAGGAGACCTTATTGATTAATTTAATCGGAAACACTCAACATAAGAAAATTTACGGAGCCATACAGTACTTTCACATAAAAGTGGATCAGGGAAAGATCGATACTGCGGAATTTTTCAAAAGTTCATTCTATCTTTTATCAATATTTACATAAAGAATAATAGACTTAACATTTGAGCGTATATGAGATGAGCACAGTTCACGAACGTAAACACATATATATCTCATAAGCAATTGCAATATATGAAATCAAAAAGATTAAATACTGCAAAATTCATCTTCCAAATAACTTTAGAATTTAAATAAATAAACCTAAAAATATTGCAAGATGAAAATCGTTGAAATAGCTATGTGTAATCACAATAAATTCTATTCCAAACCTTAGTTCTCCTTCTTAAATCTCATAAGAAGTTTCCTAGACATCGTAGAGCTTTCTCATGGCGTCTACCGAGAATTCCTTTTCATTATTGAAAAATTGATTGTTTATGGGATCATCCAATTCTTCCAAATCTTCAGAAATGTCAGTTAACTCACTAAGCTCTGTTTTTAGTTCACACAAGGTGTTATTTGTCAGAGACAACGATTGTTCGTAGTGAGCTATCTTTTCCAAAGATAAAATGATTCGAGATTTTAAATCATTTCTTTTACTGATGAAATCCTTCACCATGGCCCTAAAGTTATTATCATGCTAACTGAAAAAGCGGGGGTCTACCAACCTCACCCAATATATTGTTAGGAAATATGTATGGACAAACTCCAATATAGTTCCAAGAGAATCAACTAGACAATCAGACTCAATCAATGAAAATATATCCAAAGTTGTATATTTGTTTCACAATGTAATCAACAAATAAAACATATAGAAATCCGCGAGCCTGATTACTATGTGAAACAACTTGAACGGTACCAAAGACCAATGTTCAAGTGTCAATCAATTTATATCAACAACCGAAGGTTGGATTATCTAATTGATTGAATCACGCACAACCTGTGATATTTCAATTATATAAACAAATATAATGCGGAAAAGAAATAACACAGACACCGGAAATTTTGTTAACGAGGAAACCGCAAATGCAAAAAATCCCGGAACCTAGTCCAGATTTGAACACCACACTATATTAAGCCGCTACAGACACTAGCCTACTCCAAGTTAACTTCGGACTGGAATGTAGTTGAGCCCTAACCAATCTCACAACGATCAAGGTACGGTCGCGTTCCTTATGCATCTGAATCCCAGCAGGACTTTGCGCACTTGATTCCCTTAGCTGATCTCACCCACAACTAAGAGTTTCTACGACCCAAATTCGAAGACTTGATAAACCAATTTATCTCACACAAAAAAGTCTATTGGATAGATAAATCTGTCTCCCACAGAAATACATATGAGTTTTGTTCCGTCTTTTGATAAATCAAGGTGAACAGGAACCAATTGATACACCAGTCTTATATTCCCAAAGAACAGCCTAGTAATATCAAACACCTCACAATAATCTTAATCGGATGGTAGCGAAACAAGATATTGTGGAATCACAAAAGATGAGATGAAGATGTTTGTGACTACTTTTTATCTTGCCTATCGGAAAATAAATCTCGAAGAAATCTTAGAGAAGATAGTACTCAATACGATAGAAAACATCAAGATCAGAACACGCAGCTACAAAGAAAAATAGTTGGGTCTGGCTTCACAATCCCAATGAAGTCTTCAAGTCGTTAACCTATAGGGTTTTGGAAAAACCTAAGGTTAAATGAGAATCGACTCTAGTCGCAACTAGTATCACACATGAGGTGTGGGGATTAGGTTTCCAAGTTGCTAGAGTTCTCCCTTATATAGTCTTTAAATCATGGTTTGCAATCAATGCTACCTTGGTAACAAAGCATTCAATATTCACTGTTATATGAAAACCTAATTAGACTCAAGCTAATATCTTTCAACCTTTAGATCGAACTTAGCTTGTTACACACAAATGAAAAGTGACTTCATTTAGATATGAGTTAACGGTACCTAAACGTGTGCACCTTGTTGGCTCAACAATGGTTAACCAAAGTTATCCATATGAACACTTTCATATCAAACTTATTCATTTTAACCATAACTAGTTCAAATGACTCAAATGAAACTAGTTATAGAGTTGTTTAATTGTTTATATTCTCATAGAAGTACACAAGACACAATTGAATCAAAATCAGATTCACTTGAATCAATTCATGAACATTATAACCACGGTTTGCAAAAGATTGCATTCCTTAATATATAAATGTATTAGTTCATGAACAAACCGATTTTAGAACATAACATACTCAAGTATGCAAACGGGTACGCATACCTAAGTGGCCGGACTAAGTTTGGGTTCGCCAGTATCCAAACGGGTACGCATACCTCCAAACTCGGTTGAATTTTCCGGAACTGAACTTACGCCAGTACGCATACGGGTATGCATACTAAGTTCTTGGACTTTCATTAACCAACCAGTACGCATACGGTATGCATACTATGGTTCCCGGACTTGGAATATCATGCAACAATTTAGCATACAAGTACGCATATTGTGTTATACCCAATCATGGTTAATTGTTCTAAACTCCAATTTCAATTATTGAAACATTATTAGAAGACGACAATAGCTGTCTCGCACAAACTATTAGCTTAAAAGAAATTTTCAAATGATCGAATGATCAATACGAAACATTATGAGTCTACATCAAATGACTGTCTCACACAAATCATGTAAGACGTTACCAGGCGATTTTCACATGATCATCTTTTGACTTTCGTCAAGAATATAAGATGAACTTGGGTTAAAGCGAAAGCTTACTAACACATATTTTGAGAAATATGTAAGCGAGTTAAACTCAACTCGAAATATCAAATGCGTATATGGCTATACGGCTTTTGTCTCAAATAGGTATACGACTTTCGAAGTCTATATAGCTATACGACTTTTGTCTCAAATAGGAGATAGAGTAGATAGACTTTTGAGTGATAGATGAGTTCAAGTCTCCACATACCTTTTGTTTATGAAGTTCCACAAGCTCCCCTTAGTAGTTCTTCGTCTTCAATCGATGAACTCCGTGAAGTCTAATGATCAACTATACTTACTATCCTAATCCGAGACTTAGCTATATATAGACTAGAAATCAAGACTTATAGTTTTGGCAACTAAACTTGACAAACAAGCTTGAGATAGCAACGCTTGCGAGTTCGAACGAGCAGTGCTCTAACACTAACAAACATTTAGAGGAAGAACCTTTTTCATCTTTTGTAGACTTCTCCTTTTTCTTCCTCGAGGAATGGATTCCTTCACACAGATACACATTAACTACTTCTACTGCATCCTTTTTTGTGGTACCTCTGGTTACAGGAGCCATGATACTGTATCTTTCAAAGAAAAAGGGTGAAGGGCATTTTGATTTCAAAGGAATATAAATAGACCATCGGAAACACAAAACCCTAAAGGAACTTTGAAAAAGTCCTCATGGTTCATGATTTATTATCTATTTTTAATAAGAAAATATTCTCTTTACAAAACTAATCTAATATGTCCTTATTTAAAAAATAATAATATAAGACTTGAGCAACCTTGATGCAGTCTTCATATTCTCAAGTTAATAATGAGGATGCAAACATTGCGACAGTTCGGTAGTAATAGAATGAGTAGAATGCTCACTTCTTGTGTCACAGGATGACATACCAAGGTTTATTGTATAAACAAATTTCTTTCCTCGCCTGACTCTGGTTCTTTGAGACTTCTTCTTGGCATATGAGGTTCCCTGTTGGCTACCCAATGCCATATCCATCTTTTGCATTCTGAAGCTTGGAAATTCTTTTATTGTTCTTCCTGAATTTCCAACACTTAGTTTGAACATGATTCACATTTCCAGAAAACAAGCAATTCATAGGGGAAACTTTGTTCTGGAAATTGACTTCCTGTTTATCACATTGTTCTACATCCATCTTTCCAGAACCGGGTGAAACAAAGGAATTGGTTGTGCTCACAGTCTTGCTTTTGAACCTTATACCATTTGTGTTTTCAAAAGACTTATGACCAAATAACATTGTTGAGATCTTGTCAGAATTTCCAGACAACTTTTGCAAGGCACACTTAAAAGTATCTATCTCTCTTTCCTTTAGAGATAGAGTTCTGATGAATTTATCATCAAGGTTATCAATCTCAAGATTTTTCACCTGAAGTGATGATTCAATTTTCTCCAACAAGTTCTTTAGTTGAAGATTTTCTTGGTGAATTTCTTCATTTTTATCCAAGAATTCCAAAATCCCAGTGTCAGACACATATTTTGAATCATAATTTGAGTTAATAGAAGTTTCTGCTGAGAGAGCGGAATTTTCTATGCAAACTTCAGAAGTATGCATGTTATTGACTAACTAACATGATTTTAGTTCTTGTATTGAATCATTTGAAGCATCAGAGAGATAACATCGTTTCTCAGATCTTTTGCCTCTCTTCACAATATCCTTGATCTTTTGTGAAATCAACGATCTGTTAAGATCAACATGAATTGAACAACATTCATCAGCCCAAGAAAATTTAGAAGATTCACTTGTATTGGTCATAGGATTGAACGTAGATATTCTGACTATGTTCTGATCATGATCAAGTATTTTTAACTTTCCAACAAGGGAGTTTTTGGAAAGTGTTTCAAGGTTATTTCCTTCTATGATGGCATGTTTCTTAGAAACGTATCTAGCTGGTAGCGATCTGAGAATTTTCATCACAGTGTCCTTTTCAGGAATAGTCTTACCCAATGCAAAAGATGCATTAACAATTTTAGACACTTTGTGATTAAACTCATCAAATGACTCTTCATCAACCATACGAAGGTCTTACCAGTCAGAATTTAGGTTTTGAAGCCTAGCTTCTTTATTAGAGGTATTCCCTTCAAATACGGTTTCTAAAATATCCCAAGCATCTTTAGACCGAGTGCACGTAGTCACATGGTGCTGAAGATCTGGGGTAATGGCATGGATGATAACATTTAATCCGTCAGAATTTTTCTTTGCGACAAAACTCTCAACAACATCATAGTCACCAATATCCTTTGCAATAGTTACACCGTATATTGTAACTAATGGAGGATTATAGCCATCTACAACACGAACCCATGACTGAAAATCATGCGCTTGAAGAAAGGCACGCGTAAAAATTTTCCACCATAAGTAATTCGAGCTATCGAAGACTGGTGGTATATTTATAGAGATATCACTTCTGTCCATAGAGCCAGATTGCTACAAAAACAGACTTATGATGAGGTCTTAGCGTGTTTGCCTGCTCTGATACCAATTGAAAAAGCGGGGGTATAACAACCACACCCAATAATTCGTTCGGAAATCTGTACGGACTAAACTCCAATTTAATTCCGGGAGCACCAACTTAAAAGCGAGACTCAATCAAGAATTATATCAAAGAGTTTTTATCGCTTTCTCAATACAATCAGCAAATCAAACAAATAGAAATATGCGAGCTTGATTGATATGAGGAATAAATTGGACGGTACCAAAGACCAATGCCCAAGTGTCAATCAAGTTCTATCCAACAAACAAGGTCAGATTTATCAACTGATTGAACTACGCACAACCTGTGATACTTCAATTATATAAACAAATATAATGCGAAAAATAAATAACACAAACACCAGATATTTTGTTAATGAGGAAACCGCAAATGCAGAAAAAACCCGGCACCTAGTCCAGATTTTAACACCACACTATATTAAGCCGCTACAGACTCTAGCCTACTACAAGTTAACTTCGAGCTGAAATGTAGTTGAGCCCTTACCAAGTCTCACACCGATTAAGGTACAGTCGCGTTCCTTACGACTCTATAACCACGACGGATTCTGCGCACCTGATTCCCTTAGCTGATCTCACCCACAACTAAGAGTTGCTACGACCCAAAGTCGAAGACTTATAAACAAATTTGTCTCCCACAGATATGTCTATTCTTTATTCTGTTTTTGTTTTGTCTTTTGATACAAAGATCAAGGTGAACAAGAACCAACTAATAATCCGGTCTTAGACTCCCGAAGAGCAGCCTAGAAATATTAGTTACCTCATAATAACCTAATTGATTAACAGAAGAAGTTATTGGGGAATCACAAGATTCCGAGACAAAGAACTGTTGTGATTACTTTTTATATCTTACATATCGGAGATAAAATATCGAGTAGAAGATAAAACTCAATATGATAGAACAATTAAGATCAGAATACGCAACTACGGAGAAAATAGTTGGATCTGGCTTCACGAATCAAAATGAAGTCTTCAAGTCGTTAACCTAATAATGGTTTTGGAAAACCTAGGTTAAACGAGAATCGACTCTAGTTTGCAACTAGGACACAAAAAAGAGTCAGGATTAGTTTTTATAGTTACTAGAGTTCTCCCTTATATAGTCTTTCAAATCATGGTTGCTTACAATCAAAGCTAAGATAGCTTAGTAACAAAGCATACGATATTTACCATTAGATGAAACTCCTGATTTAAGATTAAAGCTAAGTCTGCTTAGAAATTACGCAATCAATCTCCACTGTTAGATGGTCTTAGCTTGTTGTACACAAATGAAATATACTTATATTTATATATGGGTTACCGTACCTAAACGTGTATATTGAGTTGGCTCAATAACAGTTAACTGAAGTTAGCCATATGAACACTTTTATCTTAGTCGTATTCATCTAACACTTCTACATCAAAAATATGAAGATCAATCAATTATGATAGATAATCAAATGAATCTAATTGTGTTTCAAATAGAGTTGTTTAATTGTTCACTATCTCATAGAAATATATATATAAATAAATTGAAACAAAATCGGTTCGATTCGTATTCGTACAAAGTACTTGTACAAGAATCAATTCATGAACATTAATCCACGGTTTGCAAAGTTAATTTGCATTCCTTAAATCATAAATGTTTTAGTTCATGAGTATGAGAATCATACATTACCAATTTTAGAACTTCACCACTGTGTTCGCAAACTGGGTACGTGAACAGCAGCTCCGGGCCTTGGCCTAGACAAGCCGTTCGCAAACCCGGTTCACGAACAACCATTCCAGACCCAACTCAGGTAAACCCGTTCGTATACTATGTACGCAAATAAGAGTTCCGGACCTTCTTATCAGGTAAATCCGTTAGCATACTAGGTACGCAAACAAGAGTTCTGGACCTGAATCAATAGAATACAGTTCGCATACTAGGTATGCATACCGTGTTGTATCTAGACATGGGTAATTGTTCTAAACTCGCATTTCAATCATTGAAACATCCTTGGAAGACGACAATAGTAATCTCACACATACCATCAGCTTCAAGTAATTTTCATGTGATCGAATGATCAATACGACACTTCCCGAGCTAACATCAAATGACTGTCTCACACAAATCATATAAGATGTTCAAGGTAATTTTCACATGATCATCTATTGACTTAATATTTAGTTTCCAACAAATAGATTGTTCCAACTAAACTCGTCAAGAATACGAAGAACATAGCTAAAGCAAAAAGCTTCCAACACATATTTCGAGAAATAGATAAGCGAGATAAACTCGGCTCGAAATATTAAATGTGTATAATATAAAAGTCTATATAGCTACACGACTTAGTCTCATTAGAAGATAGAATAAAATAGATTTCTGAGTGATAGATAAGTTTTAGTCTCCACATACCTTTTGTTGATGAAGTTCCTCAGTTGATCTTCTTCTTTAATTGGTGAACGTCGTGAAGACCAAAGATCAATTAAACATTCTATCATAATCCGATACATAGATATAAGTAGTCTAGAAATCAAGTATATAGTTTTGATCAACTAAACTTGACAAACAAGCTTGAGATAACAATGTTTGCAAGTTCGATCTAGGAGTGCTCTAACTGAGATGGTTGTGAACTTAGTGTTTAAGGAGAAAAAGGGTATGGTGACCTTTCAGGTACACGCTGCAAATTTGATAATGCATCTGGATTATATTTAGTAAACACTGTCAAAATATGATAACAACTTTCTTAAGCAAAAATTTTCCCATGCTTGTGGTGCCAATCATTTCGACACTTTTGTTCCACATCAACATCAATAAGATTGCTCGCCCGAGCACGAACGACTTGCATTATAACGACAACATTCAAGTCAACCTGGGTGTTAACTGTAACGAAGCGACCTGACAATCCATTTGCATCACGGTCGTTAATATTCATTGTTTTTTCACAAATTTTGTGAAATATGGTATCCCACAACTTGTTACTTTGTTGTTCAGCACCATTGATACTATCTTGTGTAAATAATATATAGTTTATGCAAAATCTTTCATCTTCGTCTATGGTAAATTTTTCACCCCTAGTTTTGTTACACTTTTACAACTGAGAACCCATATTCAAAAAATTACACAATAGTTATAAATTGCAGGGAAGATGGGAGTTAAGTGATGAAATTTGTGTTAGATTATCACAAATGTAAGAAATGATAAGAGTGGATAATGTGAGTGTTTAAATGAAGTTGGAATTGAGTATTTATAAGAGGGTGGATTTATGGTCATTGGATCAGATATACTAAGCGGTATAGTCTGCATCGGGCGGTCGAGTCTTTACCGCTAGTGGCTTAGTATTGTTGATGGTGGATTTTTGACGAAGGTTATATTCGTAAAATCACATCGGAAATCATGTATCTCTGATCAGTATCGGAATCATGAAGTTTGTATTTTCTCAAGGGGTGAATCGCAATTCTGTAATATTACGGCGGTAATAACGTACAATAGCAATATTAGGGTTTTTGAGGCGATTTTAATATTCCATGCAATTTATTATTAAAAGCTGAAAGATTCAGCACATTTTATTTGAATTCGGAATTCATTCCTGGTGTCTGAATTAACCAATAATAATATATGATGCTGATCACATCATATATGAATGCTTCTACACATATCATATGCTATTATAAAGCAATGGATTAATTAAATCTAGTCGCAGTATTCATCGGATTGAATTCCTAGAAATTATACACTAATTAAACTCTAAATATTCACCTCTCAGGATCCATGACTTTTCTCGGTCGAATTCCATGGAAAGTAATGGATATTAACCTTTTGGGCATTTGGGACACCCCGAGTAAAAGGCACGGGTGTATTTAGTGATGATGTTCAAAGGAGCATTCATAGGAGAACTAGGATTGGAAGTCTGATTAAAGAAGGAAGGGAAGAGATAAATTAATAAAATAATAAAGGAACCGTGAGGGTGGGCCCACACGGCCATGCCGCCGGTTCTAGCCGGCCCTCCCCTCTTTTCCTTATTTTTATTATTATTATAAAAAGGAGAGCCACCAGGGGCATATTATTAAGAATCAAAGAATAGGTACAACATCGGTGGAGGGTAACCTAACAAAAACTTGGCCCCCCACACCTTTTTGAATGGAAATACCTAATCTATAAAATAAAAGTTTCCTATTTTGTAATTAAAATCATAATTGGCGATACAAATCCTCAACCTCTTCAATAAAACCACAGTGTCTTCACCAAGTTCACCAAGAGTGGAGAATGCAAGAACTCCAAAACCATAACCATGAGTCGAGCACTTATCTATATATTTTGTGCATTTTCGTGAAATATTATTATTATTTGGTTTTGCTCTTTCTAGGATTTATCTTTCAATCAAAACTCATGAAACTTCCATATTTTTCCATGAACCATGTGGTTAGCAAAGCAAGTGGTCCTGCAACCATCATGACTTGTCCTTCTACCACCATGAGAAATATTAAAATAATATTATTTTAATATATTTAATAGTGGTCCTTCCACCACTATTAAGAGTTTCATTTAAACTCAAATTCTTCATACAAGGATGAAATAATGCTCAATGGACCATCAGAAAATATCAAAATTCTCAGGATTGGTCCCTGAAGAGCATAGCAACACGGGCACGTCACCATGACCGGCCATGGCCGGACCTTTGGCTTGTAGAAGTCGGTCTAGGGGTGCACAACGGTCGGTTCATCGGTTTTCATCCCTACCGACCATAGAACCGTACAGGTCGGGTTATTTTCCAGCTACCCCAGTTAGTATTGAATTTTCAGATTGGTTCGGTATTGAACCACCCGATCCAGAGTCGGTTCGATCCTGTTAGTTTATAACATTCCACTTCCAATTTTATACTGAAATACTTCTCCTGCATCCTGGTTAAGCGGTATGGCAGTAGTATAAACAGTTACTTAAATTGTCAATAATCTAAGTGATAATAATCTTTAAGCACACTGAAAAATCTCTAACCAAAATGATAATAATCTCTAGCAAATAGAAACAAACTAGCTTCTTCGACTGTTTTGATACTTCTGTAAGAAAAAATGAATGAATAATAACAGACTAAGGTTTTATTCTTTAGCTCATGTATAAGAGCAAAGTCCAAGTATTCTTCAACTGATGTGAAAGTGAAAACTCCAATAGGATAGATCATTCCAGAAGTTTTTCCAAGCAGCACCTGCAACAAACAACAACAAGAAAAATATATAAGAATGCAGTTGAATGAAATGAATTGTCTATAGATCAAACAAGTACATAAGATCCGTTAAAATATGAAGATGATAAAGGATACAACCAAGATATGTCCAAACATTGTATAACCACAGACGTGTTCTAATTAATACCAAGACACCACGATGCATATTATACATTTGCAATACTATACTACAGTTGTGTTTAGATATACAGATGCTTTCAAATATAGTCACTCAAACTCAATCACTCAAACAAGATACATAAACACCTGGGACATACCATTCACTTATCAATCTTCTCCATATAAATTTGTAAGACCTAGGACATCTACAAGAAAAGGTGGACTTCAATTAGATTAAAAATATAAACAAAAAGATGTAATTAACACACAAAAAAAATAATTAAAATACCTGTCTCAATCTCTTCAGCGTTATCCACTGCAAAGCTAGATACATCAAAATCCATAGGTGTATGCAACCAGTTCTGTGTCAAAATCAAGGCCCCAACTTTCCTAGAAGATCCATTAGCAACAATTATAAGCATATAAGTACAATTATGAAGAAAAATTGATGAATCAGTAAAAATGATTGTATACATACCACAATTGAAGCAAGGGTTGATGCAGGGGTTGGTTGGTCAACATCCGTAGTGATAGCCGAAAGAAACAATAGTAATTAGTGAATCCGTAAATGCAGTTTAAAACTTCAAATGATTAAAGCACAAAATAGAAGATGCTATAATTATGCAATACATGCATTATGCATTATTATGCAATGCTTAAACACAAAGTGATTGAAATCAAATGACAAATATCCACCAAATAATCAAACAAAGCATACGATAATAATAATATAGTAAAAGATTTCATATAATTCATAAAGTTAGTCAGTTGCATGAGCAATCCTCTATGATTCAGGAACAATGGAATTCCACCCTTCTTCTCTTAAGAAAAGCTTTTGAATTTTTTTAATAAGGATAAACATATTCTATAAGATTGACCTTCCTGGATAAACTCATAATTGATTTACTCAAACCATGCCATTAGGAACAAACAAAATAAAGAATCACAGTGACGTGCATGTAAACAAACAAATGATCAACTCTCTTCTATATGTATCACCACCAACAATAAGCAAAAAAAATGATCATATGTACCATACAGAGTAAAATCAAAATCTTTTCATTAATGAACTCCTTCTTCAAAAGAAATTAAACAAAGTAGTTAAAAGAAAAATCCATCCATAAGAGATAATTAGTCAAAACACAAAATCAAACAAAATAAATCGAAATTAAACTAAACCCCACTAATAAGAGTACCTCAATTAACGAAATCAATCAAAAAAATCCAAATCAAACTAAACCCCGTTAATAAGATTACCTCAATTAATTAAAAAATTAATTAAAAAATTGAAATAAAACTAAACCCAATTGATAATAGTACCTCAATCGCACTAGTGGATAATAGGTTTTTTTCACTTCCGGGGCTTTTCGAAAACCACTGTTATTGGGCTGACATACTTATCCATGCTGTCATTCACAGTCGTTTTATAAAAAAAAATAAAAAAATAAAACTTGTTCCGATATCAGTGGTTTTATAAAGGGGTATTTTTGGAAACACGATGTACTCTCTGGTAGATTTTATCTGAGTTGTAAAACGACTGTGAGGAAAAGAAGATTCTATGGTCCATGTTTTTGGCGGGATTTTTCGCACTAGAAGCAATGGTTAGATGATTCCCTAAATGGATCAACGGTGATGGATGAGAATCCTCGTTTCTATCGACTCTATATATCTCTTCTCTCTCACCGTTCTCTTTTATGTTTCTCTCACTTGTTACTACAGAGAAAAAAACTCAGAAACAAAAAGAAAAATCAAATCCAGAAAAATGATCTCAGATTGAAAAAAAACACGGACTAACAAGTGATTCAAAACCCTATTTCTCTTCTATATCTGTAAACCCCTGTTCTCAAAACCCTATTTCTGTTTTATATCTATAAACCCCTTTTCTCAAACCCTATTTCTCTCTGTATCTTCAAAATCTCTTTTCTTCAAAACCCTGTTTTGATTTCAATTCTCATCAGGTAATGTTATGGTTTTAGAAAGTCAATTTTTTTTTTTTGTTTTCAATTTCTTAGATGTTAGGGTTTGAATTTAACTTTTGTGTTTCTTTTTTTGAATGTAGAAGTCCTTCCTGTGCAGATTAATCTTCAGGTGTAACAGCTCCATCACTTTCTATTTGAATTTGTTATAGGTTAATGTCGTGATAGATTGTCCAGTTCCTTTCTTCAATTTCTCTGTTAGGGTTTTAATTGAAGTTCTTTTCTGTTGTATAGAAGACCTTCAGGTGCAGTAATTTCTCAAAGATCTTCAGGTATAACATCTCGATTAAAGATTTGTTTTAATATTTTCTATGGTTTCAGGATCTTGAATAGATTTTCATACTTTACTTTGATTCGTGTTTAGTGTGTTATCATGATGTTCTTATAGTTGAATTAGGATCTTTTTCATGTTCTTACAGTTGGCTTTTGATTTTGTGACGAAACTTCATGTTCTACTTTGAGATAGTTGTTTTCAAGTTATGGAATTGTGTTTGTACATCATGAATTGATTTATATTGATGTTCTTATTCATTTTATCATGATTTGTTATGATTTAATTGCATAGATTGAAAGATTATTTGCAGATGTGTAAGAATTGATTGTTTGAAGTTTAGTTTTGTACTTAATATGCTTTTGATAAGTTGCTTTGAATCACTGCTGCATTGTTTAGATGTATATGGTTAGATATCAATCTCTTACATGTATGTTTTGTATCATGATATTGAGTACCACTGCTGCAGTTTTTGTATTGTTGCTTATTATGGATTTTTTGATCAGATAATTTGGCTAGGGGACCTAGATGTAGCAGCATATCTCGTTGGTATGGTACTCCTACCACAAATGAACTTACTTGGACTCCTTTAGTCGATTACAATCAATCAACAAATCGTTAATAACAATACATGAAATTCAATCAATAAGCTTTTCTCCCATACCTGAAGCTGAAGAATCCATTTGATTATCAAGCAAAATAAACACTTGGAGATGATGGTGGTGATGTAGGAAAAGCGTGGTAGTGAATAAAGTAATGGAATAAGTTCAAGAGGAGATGAAAATGGAGTCGCCTCCTCTTCTGCAGCCCTAGAGAATAAAGAAAACGGGAAGAAGGAAAAAAGAATCGTGTAGCAGGTAGGGGGCTACAATGGTATTAGGCTACGTATTTATACGTGGGGTATTAGGGTTTTCTCAACCATTGATCTACATGATCGGTCAGTTCTCAGAGAGATCGGTCGGTATAAGCGTACAACCGCATACCACCGTATCAAGCTCGGTTTTAAAACTCTCATACCATCTAGGGTCGTCAGATATTCGGTTCCGGTTTGGTTCGGGTATTTTCCGGTCGGGTTGGGCGGGTCAGCGATCAGGTCTACCATTTTGTGCAGCCCTAAGCCGGTCCCACCTCTCTTGATGATTTTTTGACCTAATTAATCATCCAGAGTCCATATTTGGTTCAAACTCCTTCCTGTAACTGGGAATGATGATCCACTCACCATCAGATGGTCCCATGACCACCAAGGGCCGGTTTTACACCTCTTGGTCGGTCCCTCCTTTCTCCATGACTACGTCCTACTACCTATTGCTCAGTCAAACATAATTTAATAATGATTAAACAATAATTAATCATCCTTTCACCAACTGCTCTGCAAAGGAGTTTGGTAAATGCTCAGTCTAGCATGTAGATGTTACATGGTCGGTCCATCACTAGTAGAGGCGGTCCCTCTTTTATCCATTGATCATAATTAGGGTTTTGAACTGAATGCTCTGTCTAACATAATTCTGAACATGTTTAAACACCAATATTTTAATACTGATCCAACAATCAATATTTCAATTAATTAATTAAATAATATTAGGTTAATATTTTAATTAGTATTTTATTTCGTCTTGCTACCAATCATTCATGGATCTAGCAGTATTTGCTCTGACTAGCAATACTTGCTCTAATCATCAATGATCCATCTAGCATACCCTAATTGCTCAGCTAGCACTGGGTCACGGTCAACAGGGTTCAGAACCACCAATATTGATTCAATTATCAATATTTAATTGCTCAGACCAATATTCCTCATATTGGTTCAGCTATCAATATTTATATTGCATTATTGCTCCTGTTGATCCAGCTATCAATATCTGAGAATTTAACACCGTATTTTATTGGTTCATAAACCAACATTTGGTTCGTCTGACAACCATTATTTTAATATTATAATCTCTCCTCGTCATTCGACTGACTCATGACACATGGATCGAGAAAGACCTTCAATGATCATTCAGTGACGATTATTTTCAAAACTGCTCAGTGCACCAACATAATGGTTTATGATCGATCCAGTAATCTCATTAAACCATCACTAAGTCATTCGACTACCATTACTGCTTCGATTAGCATAATGTATGACACGGTCATCAGTGACCAAATTCAACAACATCTATGGTCAGCAGAGCATGTTGATGTTTCAATATTCCATCTTCATCCATCATAATATTGAACTTCGGTTCAGTTCATAAGACTTATAGTCCTAGGTCAAATATTGACCACTATATGAGACATCAATTCACGTCACATGGGGGGAAATCACTAGGGTTTTGGTCTGGCGGCCTACATCACGTACGATGTGAGGTACATCCACGATGAGAGTCGTGATGGCAGTTAAAGGAGAAAATGGAAAGTGGACGGTCGATCAACCAAGTTATCCATACAACGTAGAAGTGGTTTCGACTTGATCTCCCACTTCTTTCAACCGTTACCACTTACAAGAGATTGATGTGCTGCTATAAATAGGTTTCTGAACCTATGATCTGATAACTAACAACAACTAAGACTCATCACTGTCAAGTTATCAAACACTTTCAGAGGATTTCTCTCGTTTACACAGAGAATCATCTTCACAGCAGTTCAACACATTACATCACCTATAGATCAATCTCCATTGATCTCCACACAATCTCAGCTTCCCTCCTACAAACCGACCCTTCTTCTCCTCTTGTGACCGAATTGAACCTGGAACAACCATTGTCTTGGTTTAGGCCAGGGTCCTACAAATTAGTCTTTCGAACTCAAAGTACTCTCGTGCAGTACATTTGTATAAGGGTTTAGACAATTTGCAACTTCGAGCACCTGCTTCAGCGAGCACTTGCCTCCTCCACCACTTTTTACCATAAAACCTATGAGTCGTTTTTACCCACAAACAAGTACAAACCGCTCGGTATAATTTCAACCGAGCTCGAGATTCCACCGCTCGGTAGAAACTAAACCTCGCCTGGATAAGTGGAAAAATTTTCACTTAGCTAGGTTTGTTTGCCCTTTGCCATGCCCATGATGGGTGCAAAAGTGGCAAATTAACTTGGGATTTATCCATTCCCATAGGAACCAGCCTCATAACTTGTTTTTTTAGTAGAAAAATAAATATATTAATAGGGGGTTAGTTAGGGCTTTAGATACCAGAAAATATTCATCCTGCTTATACCCGTAAGACCCCAAAGCATGTTACAACCTGTTTTGGGTCGCATGACCTTCCTTGGTTAGCTTAAACTGGTGGGTTCGGGCATTTCCTAAAATTTAATAGCCTGATATGGTATCTGTCCGGACAACCCGGCCCGGTATATGTTTGAATTTTCCAAAAAGTTTTAGTTTTACGTTAAAGTAAATTTTTTATGATTTTCCGTTATACATTAGTTAGAAATTATTATTTTCATTTCTTGAATTTTGAAGATTACTTAAGATTGTTTTCAACTATAATAAATTCAATTCAATCTCCAAATTCCTAAAGGAATTAAATCAGTTATTACAAAACTTTAAAAGTGTGAAAACATAGTAGCCTGGTTGGCCTGTCTGGTTAATAGAATGGGCTTTGGGCAAGGTTAGGCCTCAGAATAAAGGTTTTTACATAGCCTTTCCATCCTAGCGGGCCTTTTGGGTATCTGAATATGAGGCCCGTCTTGTCGGGCCTGTATTAGGAAACGACAGCCTGCACAATTACACCTCTAGTCGGTCAGTGAATTTGGAATTTCAGAAAAAATTATAAACTTTTTTATTCGAGTGCTTCTTAAAGAGTCTATGAAAATATAGAGATTTCAAGTGATTCCATGAGAGCATTTTAGTGACTTGTAGAAAAGTCCTTGTGATTTGTAAAGACAAACAAATAATATATAATACCTTATCAAATTAAAAACACCTACCAACATTGTGCATGCACCAATGTTAACAAAAATATTGGGAACACTCGTAATAAAAAATTGAACCAAATCGAACATAAGGGATAATGGGTTTTGGCAAATCAATTTTTCATATCATTTATTTGTACGCACTTAATTATAGCTTATTTTATTAACGTTAATATTTGTTTGATATTTGATCCATAAAAACTATTTTTAGAAAAAGTATATCGAAATATCACTTATTTTGAAGAGCTTTATTCATGTATTTTATGGTATGATTTAACATAAAAAAATTTAGAATCCCTTAAAATCATAAACCATAACATAGATTTTTGGATATTTTTAAAAAATTACAATCCAATAACAGATATTATTAGAAATTTTCCAAAACTCATGTATTGAATAAAAAAAGATTTGGAATATCTATACGATTCTCTATAAATCCAAGTTCACTAACCACCGATAAGAAAAGCTAAGGGAAAATACACATAGATTGTGTAGGTTTAGACATTGTTTTGCATCATATCCCGATTAAGAGTTTTGAAAATGTAAAAAGAGGGAAATCTATAAGAATCATCGGTTATTGTTGCTTAGGGTATATGCCCCAAAATAATACCGCCTGATTAATTCATTTAGTTACAATACATAAAAGAAAACATTTATTGATATGTTTGTATTGAGCACTAATAATAAATCATTGAATACCGTATAATTTGGCGGTGTTGCTGAAATTTATCTTTCATCCGAATATAAATTGTTGCTGAAATATTTAAAACATCTTATTAGTTTATCTTGTAATACTCCAGACAACATCGGATTCTTAGAAGTCGTTACCTCGTATTTTAGGGCCTTGCATCCTGTCATTTTCTATCATGTATGTTAAACAAGAGGGAAATGGTGAAAAAAAGACAGGTTTATAAACTAATACTCATGTATATTTCGGCTTAGAACAACACTACCAAGGTGTATTTGCTTCTACGTCTCCATATGACTAGGTGGTATGAAGTTTCCTTTTGCGCTTTTTATTTAGCTACGGGGGCGTTTTTCGTCTCATATCGTCAATTTTGCATGTGATGAAAGTTGCTAATCTGGTTGTCCTTAATGAGATGCGCAAGGTGGCTATTTATCCTTAAGCTAGGCCCCTTTAGGAAAAATAGAGTGTTTGACCCGACGGATCCTAAACCAAAATTAATATTTTAATTAGTTCTTTTATACGCTTTTCCATACCGTGTCTTGTATTATTCTATTTTGCAAACCCTTTATGTTTCTCGTAGAGTTTTAACATCCTATAAAGGATGTTCCTAAGCCATGGTCTCATACTAAGTCTCTCCAAGTTATGGACTTCGATGCGGACCTTATGTCTCAGTAACTTCCTAAATACAAGGTTGATAAAGCAAAGGTCGGTAGAATCCTTAAGAAAGAAACAACGCGAAGGTTATTCTTATGTAAGCCAAAAACTCCATGTGATCAAGTTGAGGAAAACTTTCTACATTCACGTATATTTGCCAGATAAGACCCTCGTTATCTTTATAGTTATGTAGGAATAAAACATTTGAATAAGACATTTCTTGTATTCGTATATATTTTAGGAATTCTAAAACAAAAATGAACTAAAAAAACTTGAAGCAAAACCTTCATTTTTCCTCAATGATAACTAAAAATTTACATAGTATGCAAGCTTACTTATACATGTTAAGAAAACTTTGTTGCAAATCATATACTTGTGTCAAGTTAGAGCATATCTCGGTTGAACCTACAAATAAGGTATCCCAAGCCTGGAAAATTGTTAGTGTTTAGATGACAAAATATCTTTTGAATATTGTAAGTCTCCTTTGTATATTTTAGGTTTTAGATGCTCCATTAGGTTGATAGCTATTACTCATATCTGACTGCAAGCATTAGACAATGAAGAACTGAAATTGAGATTCGAAGAACTCGAGAGAACGTCAATTGATTGATTACCTTATAAAGTTTCTTAAATAGAACCCGTGACATCTTAAAGTGAATAATTAAGGACTTACATCGTAGAGCACAGATGATTATTATGATCACAAGCAATTACAGTATGCAAAGATGTTATGTCAGAGGAGTGTATAGTAGAATATTTCAAAATAACAAGTTTCGGAACCTCGGTATCGAAGTTTTGAAACAACCTTGATTTTGAAACCCCTTATGTTATTTTGAAACCTATATCGGTTACGTAATGAAAATATCTTATGTGATATGAACATTTATTTACTTAAACCATTACGTAACTTGAGTAAATTTCAAAACCAAACTATGAATTTTTTTCGACCAATGGCCCGGGAACTCAGTTTTCAAAGATTAACACTTTGGTATGATCTATGTTTTTCTTTTATGTTTGAGCCACTTTTGCTACATTTATTGGACTATTGTATTGATTTATTAAAAATAGTTTAGGATTGTTTAGCAAGTGTAGACTTGTAAAATGGTTGGGAATTTTTTTGCTAAAACAAGAAAGTTTAAAATTTATTTTTTGAGAAAATATATTTAATTAGAGAACAAAATATCGTTCTTATATTTAGAATACGACAAAACTTGGTTCCAAAGCGAACTCATGGACTTATACACATATGTATATAAACCTTTTATTAATGATTAAAACTCTACACCATCACGTCATTATTAGGGCTTCAGAAGAAAGGCTCTGCAGGTACATCTCAGAAGAAAGACTGCGTAGGTATACCTCATGTGGAAAAAGTCTTGTCTCTACCAAACTTAAGCATATAACGCTTGAAGTAATTAGAACACAATCCTGAGATCAGGTGCCGGTCGAGGCAAGGATTGTTTTATCAAGCTCCGATGATTGTTTTAATAATTCGTGAGTTTTGATTCACTTGGGTAAACACTTTTTGAACAAGGTTCGGATCATTGAGTCTAATTTATCAAAACAAGTATCACATCACGGTTTTTGACAAAGATCAATCTGAAATGACGAGGGTTCCGAGTACACCACATATTTTTCAATTCTGCATTCAAGCATACGAGTATAAGAATAAAGTTTTTATAATAAAAATGACTTTCATGTGAAAATAGTAAAAGCACATAAGCACAATGTTTTTTGTTTACGAGGAAAATTGGCTGGCAAAACCTCGAACCTTAGTCCGGTTTTGAGTAATATCATAATTAAGCCTCTACAAAAATTGACTATCTCTACTTTGTAGAATTGAGACCAGGTAAACACTCATTTGTTGCTCAGTTTTTTCAATATCCGTGCACTTATAACCAATCCGGTTTACGCATATGAATTCCAAAAGAAAGTCCCACTTATTTTATCGCCATGAAAACTTCCGCTCTCAAAACCTTGAGATCATAACCCGAAATAGGAAAAAACCAAATATGTTTCAGTAACCAACTCACATATTGATCTCCCATACCAATCTTTAGATTAGATATAAAGTAGAGTAAAAGATCTTCTAGTTATTTAATATAAACTCATTTGGGAAAACATCAAAGCAAGACAGTGATTGTCAAAATAATCAATCTCAGTGAACAAGGTATATCCAAGCAACTTAATGTAACTAGACATCTTGTTCGATATTCCTACAATTCTTATATTTATCAAGATAAAAAGCTTGTCGGTCCGAGAAAATCAAATATACAAGAAGTGACACACATTTCAGAAACTAAAAAAAAATATGTTTAAGTCTTCAATTTCCAAACTTCAAAATAACTGCTAAAACACTCTTGATCCTGCAGTTAACTAACACAGACCGAACGACACGTGTTAACGTTATTGATCAATAGTTCTATCTATAGGTATTAAATCATTAGATCTGTAATAGTCAAATCATCAAACGAACTTGAGTGGGCTTATATCAAATAAGAATGACCATGAAATGAACAAGTTTGATCTATCAAGGATAATTGTACTATTATTTATTGATCAAATAAATGCTTAATCGAAAAACTCGATTTAGTTTTCCACCAACGAAACTACTAAAAGCTTCTTCACAATTATACTTTAAACGAATGCAACATAAGATGTTTCTCCTAATTAATTAGATTACTCCTATCTCTTAACAAGTTGGTTTCCCACACGATCAATCGGGATTTGTGTCAACGGATGAGTCTGGAAGAATATAAGACTCCACGATTTATAGTATTTGTGATCAAGGCTTGTTAGGAAAACAAGATATTACCAATCTCGATAATCTTTAAGATATGCAATGCATATTTATTTCCGAAATTAGAAAATACCAATTGTATTCCAACAAATAAACCAATATCTTTCATAGATAACTATTAGCTAGCATATATCTATGTACTTTGCTAATATAATAACTAGATATATGGATATGATAAGCGTATAATTTCAGTCATATTAGCAATGTTGTTAAAAATATTGCAAACCTCATAACAACTCAAAGTTTGTTGCAAATTTTTTACAACTGCTCTCTTTGGTTGATATTACGACAAATCTTTAGTTGTCGTGATTTTTAGTTGCATGAAATCAAATACATGTGTAGTAATGCCATTAGGGCATAATATTTGTCTTAAGGCATATATTATATTTTAATCATCACAATGAAATTAAATAATCTATCAATGTTGTCTTCGTCCAGATATATATATATATACACATATATATTTCAGGGAGCATTTTAAATACTCATTTTTTTCTTCCTTAAGAGGAATGTTTTAAGTTTTCGGTGAAATCTTACCAATACCTATGTGCAATGTGAAACTTAGCGAATATTCTCTATGTAAAAATACGAATTGAATCTTTACCGAAAATTGAATTGACTTAAACATAATTGGGACGACCGACCAGAGGTCCCGAAGGGAGAGAATCCCTTTTATGACCACTTTTTTGAAAAATGAAGCGTAACGCAAATGTACAATTTGATAAAAAGATTGGATTTGGTGAAGCCTTTTCACATAATTCCTTATGTATCCTATTTTTTCAGTGGTATAATTGGCTAGCAGACTAGAATATAACACAATGAGTACAAACAACAATATCAAATTTAGAGTTTTTACGAAAAAATCAGAGGTGTTTATCCTTTTAGGCGCAATTTTCGAAAATTGAATGCATAGCCATTATGGAAACCACCACAAATGATACATAACACGTTATGCATCCATATTTTGGTTTATGTATCTACTAATTTTCCGTTGCAACTAATAAAACGATGTACACTCCCTCTGTTTTAGGAAAACTGATACTTTCACTTTAGACACAAATTTCTTTTACAATCCAATTGATGAGTGTTTCATTTTTCTTCGGCCGGTCTCCCAACCGTGGAAGCGGTGTTATAATATATATGTAAAAAAGAATTAATTAGATCCTAAACCTAGCTAAACGATACACACTTAAAAGTATTTTTAAAGGACTATAGAAAGAATTTTTTCTTACTCTCTTTTATAATTTATTTTAATTATAAAACGCCCCCATAAAAATATTAGAATGATATCAGTAATACTTTTAATGAAATGCGTTAATTTGATAATCCCTTCTTTATAAATAACTCCTGATAACTTGGATATGGTCGATAATTATCTAGGGTTGACATTATGGTCTGCCACATGTAATAGGTCCATCGCACATGTTGGACTCATCCATTCCTCTCATTAATCTCTAAAATTGATATTTAATTTATTCATTTACATGTTGGACTCATCCATTCCACTCCCTAATCTCTAAAATTGATATTTAATTTATTCATTTGATTATTAATGTTATAGGACTATTAAACACTATAATTTAATAGGTATTGTATTTACTCGTCCCCTAGGTTAATATGATATACGTGGGTATCATATATTTATAGATTCTATTAGGTGAATATGAAATTAATGACATTATAAGAAGGGGCACCGTTTTGTTGAAGGTTGAAGGGTGTATCAAAATTCATATAAGACAAAATATTTCTTAATATGATCTGATACACCCCAATAAAATGGCACCTCCTATTAGTGTCATTGTGAAACGAACTTGTTATGGTGGTCCTGAACATGAATTAAAATTTCACTGGACGGTTTGATATGACAAGACTAGTCAACGAATTATTTCCTTGGATAACATACATGCATATGTATCTAGATAATGGATACTAACATGGTTAAAATCTTGCAGGTGTGATTGTGATACAATAGTAATGTTATTAGGTGATGATCTAAGTTCGAAACCCGCCAACACCAAATTCTTTATCGATAAAAAAAGGGTTAAAATCTTATATTAGAGCATACCCTGGTTTTATAGGAGTTAAACTTGACATGGCTAAAGCAATCGATGCAATGCAATGGACTTATCGTTAACAAGTTATGCTTAATCTTGGTTTTTCATCAATATGGTGCATTTTGATTCATAAATGTTTTAGTTATTTTAAAATATCTTTAATGTTGAATGAATCACCTCTTCATTCCTTTATTCCCGCAAGGAGATTAAGGCAAGGGGGACTCTATCTCTTCGTACTTATTTATCATCAGAAGGAAAGGTTTTAGCAGGATTATCACGAATCAACAAAATCTTATTGTTTCTGTTTAACCAACTAAGCATGGACCTGAAATCACACACTTGTTCTTCGCAGATGACTGCATTCTGTTCATTAAAGCTTCTGTTAAAGCAATTCAAAACTTAATCGATATTATTTAGAAACTCTCTTCTACCTTTGGTCATCTCATAAATTCAGATAATACAAGTGTTCATTTCAACAAACAACTTAGTCAAGAAACGTTTGAAAAAATTTCTGGTATGCTACACATGAAACAAATGAATCTGGAGGAAACTTATTTGGGGGTCAACTTGTTTACTTTTAGAAATAAAAGAGAAATGTTTCAACAAACCAGTTGAGAAGATGAAGTTCAACCTGCAAAAGTGGTATGCAAAATTCACTAATCAAGCTGAAAGAACTATTCTGATTAAATCCGCTCTTGGGTCTGTTGCTCAATACCAAATGAGTATCTTCAATATGCCTGAAAAGTCAGTTGCAAAGAGAAATATCATATAAAGGAATTATTTTTGGAAGAAGAAGGATAACAGAGGTGTTTATTCTGAATCTTGGAAATGTATAAGCTTACCAAAAACAATTGGAGGTTTTATTTACAAAGACACAAAAAAACTTCAATGCAACCCTTCTTACAAAGCTAGCTTGGAGAATGTTGAATGAAGAAAATGCTGAATAGGTAAAACTGCTAAGAGAAAATTACTTTAAGATAAGGAGACGCTAACTAACACTCTTATAACAAAAGGTACATGGATATGGCAAAGTATTCAAAAATAACTAGAGATTATAAAGTAGCCTTGTAAATAGGAAGTGGGAGATGACCCTGAATAAAAGTCCTTCAACACAAGTGGATCCCAAAAACTGAAACAAACATCCTAAACCAGAATGACAACAATGTCAATTCAAATATAAAGGTGTCTGAGTTGATTGACCATGGCTCTCACAATAAGAAAATAAATGAAATAAATAATCTTTTTTAGCCAAGATCAAGCTAAACGAATTCTCTATATCACTCTCACTGAGGAAGCAAGAGATAAAATCATAATCGTCTCTCACCAAATGAGGTAAATTTACTAACATTTCAATTTATAAATAAATCCAGAAAAAAAGAAGTTCATCATCTATAACAACAAAATTTTCAGATGTCCAAAAAAGCTTGGCTGAATCTGTGGCACACTCAACTGCACCACTAATTTCAACACTTTCTTTGAAAATGATGTTACAATGTACTTCCTGTCAACGCTGAGTTAGGGAAATACAATAAGGAAATCTCCTTAATGTATCTTATGTGCAATAAGGAAGAGAGAATAATACTCACATGTTAATGGAAAGCGATTACTAGGATTTTCAATGGGTCCGGGTCCTCCCGGGTACCACTAGACCCGAACCCTACTTATAAAAGACGGGTCCGGTTCCTAAATTTGTGGACCTAGAACTAGACCCGTTTAAAATCCCGGGTACACGTCGGTTCCGGGTATCCGTTGGGCATTAAGAAAACTATGAGAAAAATCTTAAAAACTTATTTTTTTTTCTCTGTTGAGCTTGAATCTAAACTGTTTTTGTAAAAATTTATTATTATTTCTTAACTAATATACTAAACAAATATTAAATGTAAGAAAAAAATGAAAAATGAAAAATGAAAAAAGAATTAAAGCCAAAACTAGCAAAATGCTTATAATTTTGCTAAAAAGATGAATAAAAGGATGAATAACCGGGTACCTGACGAGTATTACCCGTTTGGACTCGTTAAGATTCGGGTCCAATCGGGTAATTATCCATCGGGTCCTAAGTTGTTAACGGGTCTGGTTCCGGTTCTGGGTAATGGGTACCCATTGACAGCCCTAGCAGTTACTAACTCCTTGATCTCCAATAAGTGTGACGGTTGCAGAGGAGTGGAACTATGGGAAAGTAGGAAATCGTGGTTGAAAAAAATTGCGTGGGAGACTTGGTTGATTGTCCACCCGCTAGTTTGCTAACTCCTTCAACTGCCAGCACGAGTTACTCATATTTCTCCTGATGGATGTACTGCTACATCGCACACGTTGTAGGCCGCAAGACCAAAACCTTTGTAAATACCCCCCATTTGACATGATTGATGTCTCATGTATGTGGAGTCTGCAAGCAGATGTATATTCAATTGGACAATTGTTGACTTAGCTAGACCATGAGTCTTAACATTGATGAGTCGAGCATAATTGACGAATACGATATGCTTTGTGACTCATGGATTGAGCATAAGGTGTCTGCTAGGAAAACAATAAGACGTTGAGTCTGAGGTGAAAAGACGAGGGTACCCAAATATACCTCAATCTAAAACTTTTCATACCTATAAGTCCTTTCTCCGAAAGTGATTGTCTACGGACTGAGTCGAGACAATACAACTAATCGGTTCACACTTCGTGTGATCGTCTATGGATACGAGATCGAGACAATACAACAACGAAGTATGTTTACTTGATAAAAAGGTCCGGACTTAACCAAACACAATAGGATTCACTTATCAAGTAAATAAGAATTAACGTTTGTGTGATTTACTTTAATTATAATAAAAAAAATTATAATGCGAAAAATAAAAGTAAATGACATAGCAAGATTTTGTTAACGAGGAAACCACAAATGCAGAAAAACCCCGGGACCTAGTCCAGAATTGAATATTCTCGTGATTAAGCCGCTACACAAAATTACACCAACTTCGTATAGTTGAGACCAATCAACTAAACCTATAGTTCACCTAGTTCCGTTTGTATTCCCACGCCTCCAACTTATAAATAAGTCACGTACTTGGATCAATTCCTTTGGTTCGTATTCCACATAGTAAAGGAACAATAAATCTGTTTGGTATCAACTCTCTTTAACCAAGTGATATGAGTCGGAGAAAGGCTCTTCTGTTTATCTTAACATAAACTCCTTCGTCATGTCCTTAGGTCTATCTTATGTTCAATTACCAAGGTAATCGTTGAGATTTTGCGATCAACACTCTTAATCCAAAGTGTGTTGATGTCGATCTACTCAATTAATCAATCCAATTCTATCACAAGGATAAAACCAATTATTAATTGGATCCTCTTTTTACCGAAACAAGTATTGTGCACACCAAAGATTATGAACTCACAAATCAGAAATCTTCAATATCTTCTTATATCTTCAATAAACACCTACACACAATCACTTGAATCTCTTGTGATCAATCACGCACAGAACGGAGTCTGTTAAGAATGGATTATCACAAGATCGTCTTTTGAACTAACAACAGTCTAAAGATCCCTGTCGAAACTCTGAACTAGTTTGAGTGAATCTTATATCAGACGAGAAGATTCTCAAACATAAACAAAGTAGGTGCAATCAAAGTTCAACCACCGTTAGTCAATCAAATCAATGAAAACAAAAGATAAACCGTAATTATCTAGTTTCCTACCAACGGTACTGACCGGAGCTTCTCAATCCCAAAGAAGACTTTAACACGAGCGGTCGTAAGAGAGTTCGCCTAATTAGGTTACTCTCCTCCCCAAATAGGCGGCTTCACTAGTAGCAGCACAACAAGAGGTAGTTTGCTGTTACGAATGATTAGCTTGCTAGAAATGCAAACTTCAGTATTTATAGACTTAGGAAGTTTGGACACCAAGGAATTTCCAAAACCAAAAATATTCTCAAGATATTTATTAAAGCACAAATTCGGTTTCCATAATTCCTGGAAATGCTCTATCCAAAAATAATGATTAAAATCTCTCGGAAAATCTCTAATTAGTAAATGCACATTACTAATTCTTATTTCCCTACAAAATGAAATTAATAACCTTAATTAAAATATTCTTAACTTATTTATGTTTGGATCCTGGGATTCTCTTCCCTTAGCTATTAAGGAATAACTTTGAACAATTAAATAATAAACATTCACATCACCTGTTCAAAGTATGTCGACACCTAACTTTGTAAGTTCTCTTTCATACTTACAACCTTGAAACTGATTTGCCACACTTCCAAACAAGTTTAAAATTGGTTCATCTGACTTTCAATAACTATGGGATTGATCAAATAACATTCAATCACAATCATGGGTTTAACAGTTCTACCAAAACAAGTTTCGGTTCTACCTCCATGTGAGTACTGTGCATAGTCACACTAGCTTTCCAAAATTCGGTTGACTAGGTACTAGGATCGTTTCCCCGTATATATATGGTATCTAACTTGAATATGTTGCACATGCCCATAGGATCGGTTCTCCTTTTCCTAAAAACGTGTTGCACATGTCCATAGGATTGGTTCCCCTTTCTGCTATAAACCTTGTTGCACCTCATACAAGGATCGGTTCCCCTTTGTTATGTACTGCACCTCTTACTAGGATAGGTTCCCCTTTTCCCAGTTTTGGTCAGACATAAAATCACAAACCCGATCAAACCATCTCAAGTGAGTACTTAAGATCGGTTTCACTAATAAAAGTCATACCAATACATAAGTCAGGCCTTTGTGAATAGTTCTACCAAGAACACAAACAAGTTGTGAGCGGTTATAATTAATCACACATATTGGTTGTTCATAAGATAATCAATGAATAACAAAACCAATAACACCTGGCAATTTCCTTTTCGGTTCACCAACAAGTTTATGAACTTACTTCCTTAGAACACATGTAAACATTGTTCCCTAGGATGAAATCCTCACCTCATACCCATACATAATCACAATAGCATTCAAATGATTATGGCGATGTCTTATCTACAAAGTTTAATGGTTATGTAATTGTAGCGCCCCCTAAGCTAGCAGCTGACTAATCCAAGAGATTAACTAAATAAAGAGGCACTACGAATCTAATTCAAATACTTCAACATTCAATTAAGAAATCTGCTACAAAATTTATCCCAAAACTAACCCCGCTCAGAATATATATACATGAACTTCTCTCAAATGATACATATACAATAGTCAATTGGTTTACAGATACAATAAACAACATAATAAACATATCAGAAGTTAACTAATTAACGGAGTCAACACTTGTGGCTTTCGCTGCGCAACTCTGATCTGTCTCTGAAAACTGAAAGTGGGAATAATTAACATTTAACTTCTAAGTAATCATAAACAAGATTAAGAAAAACAATAATGTTTTCCCAGACATTAAATAGTGACCAAGTCACTGAGATACACAAACACGAATATGGACAAGCTCTTTCTTCAAACAATGTATACTATGGTTGTGCAATTCCGAACTCGCAAATCCACACCTAATCGTAAATATGGATGTTGACAATTCCGAACTCGCAAACTGTCGACCGATATAAGCATAAAAGCTGAATTCATGTAGATATAAATGTGAAAGAGCATATTCTCACAGAAGTAAACAAACATGTATATGGACAAAATCCTTCTTCAAACAATGTATACTATGGTTGTGCAATTCCGAACTCGCAAATCCACACCTAATCGTAAATATGGATGTCAACAATTCCGAACTCACAAACTGTCGACCGATATAAGCATAAAAGCTGAATTCATGTAGATATAAATGTGAAGGAGCGTATTCTATATACCACAAGTGGAAATTCGTATTTCCCATAACAATTCATATGACAAACAAACATTACAAGTCCTTTCCAAACCATGGAAAGATTAACAAAATTAACAGAAGTATAGTAACGCAATTTAGACAAAACAGGGAATGCACACTAGACAATGCATGAGTTTGTTAAGCATAAACTTTTGTAAAAGAAACAACAATGGTTACAAAAGAGTCAAATGTATCCCCACCTCTTTTGATGACAAGCCACGCCTACCTCGAAATCCACGATCCACTGGTTCATCCTTTGAATCGATCGTTGTTAAATAGACTAACTGTTAATCACACAAGCACTCTAAGAATTTATCCAAAAGGATCATACAAGGCCCATACAAGTCTATCTAATGGTTATAAGCCCATTTATGACTTTACACCTTTTCATTCTCTATCTTTAGCATAGCTAAGGTTTACTAATTGAATTGTGTTGTTTCTATAGTCCATTAGCTAAGTATAATGAGTATCTACAACTTTGTAGAAGAAGCCAAAGGCTAATTCGGACCATAAGGATCCAAACAACAAAATAAGAATACTAGGTCTAAGCCCAAGCCTAACAAACTGGCCCGTTAAACTAAGGTCCAGTCCAACTGAGTCAACTAACAGTCTTTAATGGTCAACATCCAGTCTAACAAGGTTTACTAACAGTCAAGTCAGGGTCAAAGGGCTAACTCAGTCAACTGAGTCAAACTAGAATCGGTCAATAGTCCAACTCAGGTCAAGACAGGTAACTAGGTGAGTCAACACGATTCAACTCAGTCAGACTAACTGAGTCAACTTAACAAAACTGAGTCAGACTGAGTAAGCTCAGTCAGACAGGCCAAGGGTTTTTCTCACACAACTGAACTCTAACTCTACAAGCTAAACTCAAGTTCAACTTCAATCTAATAATGCATTAATTCAATTATTCAAATAAAACTTCAAATCTCAATTACAATTACAAATTATGCCTACCTGCAATTGCAGTAGCTGCAAGCTCCCAAAAGATATTCAATTCAACACAAACTACTTCAGATTCATCTTCTTATCTACACTTCATATGCTATCTACAGTTGCAGCTCAACACAGCCATCTGTTATACAAGCTCAATAATCCAAGCCACTAAGACCTCCTCCCTGCAACTCACTTCAACAATCATTACTATCAACCTCAGAAAACACTCAGCACCATCATTCTCAGCATCAAAATACTTCTTCACATATATTTATCTATTTTCATTTCATACACCCAAACTATCTTCTTACAGAACCAACACCATCACCAAATTCTCTCACCTGCACCCTACAACAATCACAATATTATTACTTGCAATTCAACATACTCACCTCAATTGCCATAATGTGCAACACAGTAAAACACAACTTGAAACTCCACCAGTTCAATTGTAAACCACTACTATCCAACCTTCAGCCTACAGACCACACTAACACTAAACTCAACAACATCATCATTCACTCTATAACCTCTTCCATACCCTGTAACTTACAAAATCATTACCATTTTCAGTTCACTTACACTGTTCATACATTTCCCATCATCCTGACTTCCACATCAGCATCATTTGTAAGTCAACTCAAACATCACCACCTTTCCTCTTGTCCAGCTAACCACAAATCAAAACAACTCTTTGTATAACAACATAACTCTTAACCACCACTAGACACAACTTCATATCATATCAACTTCATATCATAAATTCATAAATCCACACATGAACCAAAATGAATAATTCCAGGAAGTTGACTAAGAAAGCAATCACCTTTGGTTTAGCTTGTTCAAGCACTGAAATCAGTTATTCTTTACCACATAATTAGAAGACTTATCTCGACAATCCTCATCACCTGCATCATTTCTCAGTGAATCCCTAAATTAATTCCCAACTTAAGACTTCTGTAATTCATACCAAGAGCAGTACCCCAATTCTTCATATCATAGAACCCATTTCCAAACAATCCTCTAAACCGTCACTTACATCTTCTTTATCTGTAGTTGAGACTCAAGAGCCCTCATTCTCTTTTCTTTCTTTCACAGAGCTGAAACTCTGATTTTCTCAATTTATCGCCACAAAAACTTCAGAAGCCTCAATTAAACAAACCCATCTCATAATTCCATCTAACTCTTTTTAATTCTTACTCGAATCAAGTTCCAAATCAAAATACAGAAAACCCTAACTATTTGATTCATCCTTGATTTAACTTCAGAACAACTCCAACATCTAATTAACTTCACCCCGTTCCTAAATCGACTAAACCCACTGCTAATCATTTATCAATAACATCTGCTTCACTTTCTAAATCTTCTCAGAGAAACTCTAATTACGATCTTCTTAACTTCTTTGTAACCGTATCTTCAAATCAACATCACTAACCTATTCATCAACTCCTAATCTTCAAAACCCATTCTTCAATTCTTCTTATTCATCCCATAAATCGAATTCTAACTTCTATCAGCAGAACCCTAACTCTGATTCATCTTTTCTTCATTTACAAATCACAACAATACCATCTTCTTCTTCATAATTAGCAGAATAATCACCTTCTCCTTCCTTTATAAATCAAGACGATTTGATTCACTCACTCACGCCTCAATTTCGTCTCTCGATCATTAACAGATGAAGAACAGAGAAGGAGCATAAGAAAAAGAAGAAATGAGAAGAAAGAAGAAGAAAAGAAAGAATGAGCTTATATGCTCGATTCGGTTGGTGATAATACCAAAGAAAAATGATAAACGCACTGATCCAAATGATATGGGAATCCCAGGTCGATTTGTCTGTCTGAGAAAAGATTATTTTTCCCTTCATGCTTATCTGAAGATTACTTCTTCGTCCAATATCCGAACGACACATTCAAGTAGTCCATTTCAAGTAGTCCATTCCGCGTAAATTTTCGAGATCTATCCAATGATACTAGTTTCGTATCTAGATATTTGTTAGATTAATTCCTATTATTTAACGTACGTGTTAAACTAATCGAGTTATTATCAGCTAATACATCTCTTGACTAGTCTAATAGCATTGACGAGCTTGAGGATCCTTACAGCAATAAACCTCGTATTGTATTCCTTAATACTATGTCTATCTAGAGTTAAAATATGCTTCGCAGTTTTGTTTTCAATATGCACGACTTGAAAGATACATTAAGGAATGAAATAGTTCAAGTCAAATATCACTAACTTCAAGTGGAAGGATGATTGTTGTCGTTGTAGCTCATTGCTTCTTCACATCTTCAAGTCTTTGCAATACTTGTAATGTCTCATATCCTAATACTTTCAAGCTAACCTATACGAAGTTGAATCTAGTACATAATCAAGCGACTCTTAACATGAGTTTTGATTCACTAAATATGACAACCAAACTTGACATACCAACGCTTGGTGGGTTCAACCGAGCTATGCTCTAAAAATCTCCCCCTTTGTCAATTTTAGTGACAAAACTCTTACATCATATGGATAAACAAATTACAAGAATTCATTACACATACGGTTGATTCCCGAATTCAACAGCACAGTAAACTGCATACATTCAATCCTCAAAAATGTCGTTGTTGACATTATAATAACAAAGATAATGCCCCCTAAGGAATATAGGTAGATATTCAATCCGCAGGTCTTTGTTATACCACTTAATATGATATGTTACTCCCCTTTAGTTTGTGCTTTCACTCTTTCGTTTAGATAAACGTTCAAGCACCAATGTTCTTTTCCTTAGCGATACCAATCAATATAAAATCAATGCTAGTATAACTTGTTTACACCATACATTTCTCCCCCTTTTTGTCACAAAATGACAAAGAAACGAAAAAATAAAGGACAACACGAAAAGAATCTTACAAATCTCAAAATATACTTGCAACCTGTAGAGTTAGGCACGAGGGTTCCACACACCATGTTCTGATAACCAATATCAAAACCGAAACTAAAAGTAGTTTTATTTTAATATGTTATCAAGGAAACAATTGTCCGAAACAATTTTTTCACTTTAGTTTAGAAAACCAAAAATTAACTAAGCACCTTAGTTCCTTTGCTAAACCGATTGTACAAAAACAATCGCTTATTCGATAAGACCAAAATAAAGATAACTCTATGTTTCTCATCAGGTTCTAATTATTCCTAAACTTAGACATTTCAATTTTAAACAAGACAAGTACTAGGTTAGTTGACTAGCATTTCTTGTTAAGGCATTCGATTAGACTTGAATAACCGAAACCTCACATCGATAAGTCTAACTAAGATCATAATTAACTTAGTTTCTCTTATCCGGAATCAAATTGGACTAAAAAACTCATCTCGTAAACCTTTTATTTCATTAAGTCGTAAATAATTCATACAAACCAAATAAATCAACTTGCATAATTATTCACCTCAATCGGAAGCAATTGAAACAACATAGACATTAAAGCACCGCAATTGCATCGAAATTGTAAGCCTAAACAATTGATATCACACAGTAAAGCAAGATAACAATAGTTTTCTTAACCGGAACCAATTGAATCACACATACATCCATACAGAACTCATGGAATAAACATCAATTGTACCGAAATTTTGTTAACAAAAAGCAATAAATGTTAGATCATTGCTCGGTCGACCTCGCATGCGTTGCTATCTCAAGCATGTTTGTCAATGTTCGTGATCAAAACTATAAGTCTTGATTTCTAGTCTATTATAGCTAAGTCTCAGACTAGGATAAAAAAGTGTAGTTGATCTCAAGGTCTTCATGGAGATTCATCATGCAAGAAGAATAACTACTCAAGGAACCGGTGGAACTTCTTGACAAAAAGGTATGTGAAGACTTGAACTTATCTGTCACTCAAAAGTCTATCGACTCTATCTCCTACTCTTTAAGACAAGAATTCGTATGCTATATATATAGACTGGATTATATACATTTGGTATTTCTAGCCGAGTATACCTCGCCTATCTATATCTCGAAATATGTGTTGGTAAGCTTTTCGCTTCGATCAAATTTATCTTTACCTAGTGACGAAAGTCATGTTATGTTTCAGTCACTTTGAAAATTTCTTTGGAGAGAAATGGTGTAACAACTATATAACGTCCTCTAAGAATGTTTCAATGATTGAAATGAGAGTTTAATTACATAAGCAATGGTGGAAATAAACATTGTTGTGGAAACACATTTATGTATAAGTCATATTCCTTGAACCAAAGTTTGCGAACTTTGTTGATCAAGAGAAACCGGAGAATGGCGTGAGCCAAGTCCACGAATTGCCGAACTTCTCATCCCGAGAAATTCTGCTGGAGTTGACGAACTAGCTGTGTCCGCGAACCAAGTCCGCGAACCCAGCCCGCGAACCGGAGGAAAGTCTTTGCCGAGATTTTCTGATGGAGTTTGTAAACTCTGCCGGTTGCTTAAGTCCGCGAACCTAGTCTGCGAACTTGAGAAAGGTTATATATCTGAAGATGATTTCTGAACTTAAACTTATAAAGACTAAGGAATGCAGTTTGCAAACCGTGGCTATAAAAGTTCATGAACCTATTCGAGTGAATAAAATCATCTTTGCTTCAATTGTATCTTGTGTATTACATGAGATTTCCTTGCAATTGAACAACTATCTTAACTAGTTCATCTTTTGGTTGACTATTATTGAAGAACATGGTTGATATGAGATGCTCATATGGCTAACCTTTTGGTTGACTATTATTAAACCAACAATACACATGTTTGGGTACGGTTAACAAACCTAGAGGCGTGTAGTTCAAGTGTGTATAACAAGCTAAGTTTTTGATCTAACGGTTGAGAAATATTAGCTTGAATCTAAATCAGGTTTTCATCTAACGATGAATATTGTTTGCTTTGTAACCAATGCAAAACCCTGATTTGAAAGACTATATATAGGAGACATCTAGTATTATGCAAAACTAATCCCCACACATTACGTGTGATACTAGTTTGCATACTAGAGTCGATTCTCCTTTAACCCTCTGGTTTTCTTTTCTCAAACCGGGTTAAACGACTTAAAGACTTCATTGGGATTGTGAAGCCAGACCGGTACTACTTTTACCGTAGTTGTGTAATCTGATCTTGCATCTTCTATCGTACGAGTACAATCATATTGATTGGCTTGAGATTTGATATCTCCGATAGGAAAGATATAAAAAGTAATCACAAACACCTTCGTCTCATCGTTTGTGATTCCACAACATCTTGTTTCGCTACCGATTAAGATTGTTGTGAGGTGATTGATTAATCTAGACTGTTCTTCGGGAATATAAGACCGGATTATCAATTGGTTCCTGTTCACCTTGATTATTATCAAAATACGGAACAAAACCTTTAGGGTTTATCTGTGGGAGATAGAATGATCCTTTGATATACTTGTCTGTGGGAGACAGATTTGTTTATTGTTAAAGCCTGCGATTTTGGATCGTAGCAAATATTAGTTGTGGGTGAGATCAGCTAAGGGAATCAAGTGCGAAGTATCCTGCTGGGATCAGAGGCTTAGGAGCATAACTGTACCTTGGATCAGTGGGAGATTGATTGGGGTTCAACTAAAGTCCAGTCCGAAGTTAGCTTGGAGGAGGCTAGTGTCTGTAGCGGCTTAATACAATGTGTATTCAATCTGGACTAGGTCCCGGGGTTTTTCTGCATTTGCGGTTTCCTCGTTAACAAAATTTCTGGTGTCTATGTTATTTCAATTTCCGCATTTTATTGTTTTATCTTTATAATTGAAATAATACAGGTTGTGCATTAGATCAATCAATTGGAGAGTCCGACCTAACAGTTGTTGATTGATATTGATTGATCCTTGGATATTGGTCTTTGGTACCATCCAAGTTATCTCTCTTTAATTGAGACTCGCAGTTTGCTTGAATAAGATTAAATCGATAGATTGAGATATTAACTCCTTGAGATACTTTTATCTAGATTGAGTCTGACTATCTAGTTGATTCTCTAGAAAGTGTTTCGGAGTTTGTCCATACAGATTGCTAAGCGAAATATTGGGTGGTGTTGTTATACCCACACTTTTTCAATAAATATATATGAAATAAACTCGCGCTTTTCTTAAACAGGAAAACGATTAACTAACAACATTGTTACCTCAAATTTCGCATCCACTTCTCCAATAAGTTTGTGTCTTCGTCTAGGGAGAATTGATATCTAAATATCATCAAGTTGTCATCCTTATGCAAAAACAAAAGAATAACAACAACCAACCTTTACCAGAGAAAGGTTGAAAATCGGTTTTAACAATTGCAAGCAAAAGTTGAAAACCGTCGAAACACATATGCTTTTATGCTAAACCAAAACCGACTCAACATATTGTGACTTTTTCACTTATTGTTTCTATCAAAACCCCTCATGATTCTTTGATAAAGCCTACCAACATGGGCTAGAACTTAATCCAGATAAATCAAAAAGTCACCCAAACCACAAGGGTTCACAATATATGAGATCGAATATTAAGGTAGTAAAATGGAAATCAAACATCCCATAAACATACATAGCAATAATATAAAAGCATTCAAGCACAGGCTATGTAAACCGAAAACTATCACAAAAAAAATTATAAATCAAATAATTTTATTCATAATAAACTAATACAATCATTGAAAGAAATCAAAAATTGATGTCTATTTTTCTGGATTAAGTATTACAGCATATAACTTAATCTCTAGTGGTGCTATTGTTGTTCATTGAGGTCTTTACAGTATTCAAACTCTTAAAGCATGTCTCAAGAGACTTGTCCGCAACCACTTCTTGTTTCTCAAGTTTTTCAACTTGAATCTTTATATCAACAATATCAGCTTTTGTTTCCTCAATTTTATCTTTGAGCCAATCTTGATTTCGAACCGTTATAATAAGGTTGGTTCTTAGTTCCTCAAAACCTTGGATATAGTCAATCATACTGTCAGAACGAATCCACTTGGTTTTGGTTGGATCTTGTAGGTTGTAGGCCAACAGACATGACTCATCTTGTGATCCAACTGAACTATCAGAATCATAATCAGACATGATATTAGATATGTTTTTCTTCTTCCTCTCAGTATTGATTCCTTGACAATCCTTAACCTTTTGAGCTTCCTCCTTGTTAGCCTTTGAGACACTGTGAGTTATTGGAGGCATGATCAGTTATGTATAGATAAATAAAAAAGGATTGATCAGGGTTTCAAAATACAGGCAAGAGATAGTTTCTCCTTTTAAAAGAGACAACTTTCGGACCAAAAGACCTCAGGAGAATCCGAAAATATTAAAGAATGTATTTCGTTTCCTTAGTCCGAACTTCTCAAGCTGGAAGGTTTATTAAAATTCGAAAATTCTAAATAAAACCTCTTTTTGGAAGATCATGTTAAACATGAACATTTTTATGACATCCATGGATTCACAACTATCCATAAAGTGTCACGGAATTTTTCTGATAAACAACTACAAAAAAAAATGTGCTCCTGTTTTATTGTGCCTTTCCCATCCAAGTTTATGAGCACGAAGAGGGATGAGAATGCAAAATTTTGATACAACTAAGTTGCATCGGAGTAAGCTTTTTCAAGCTTACAGTGAATATTAGAAACATAGTTCATGTTTCTCTTGGGGAATTTCTGCCCAGAATAATTTCTCCCAAGAAGATGATCTTTTCTTACTCTAGAGATATGATCATGTGGAGAAATTGTAATATTGTGAGAATTCTCAGAGATGGATAAATCTCTCTTAATTCTTTCAATGAGATTTTCATAAGATTTTCTCATTCTAAGGACTTCCTTATTTTCCACAATAGTGTGATTGTCTGAAACAACTATCGGAAATTCCTGATTGTTTCTTTTGGCAGAGATTCTTTCTTTCCCTTTCTTCTAGAGTCGTTCTTCATCAAAACAAGGATTGTTTCGATATGGGTGAGGAGGAACCTTTTTCCAGAAGCGATTATCAACTCTTTCGTTTGACTCTTTTGAGTTGAACTTATCGGGATGTGGTATAATATGTCTTTCTACTGAGGAATGATCTTTCGGTTTTTTAAGACAAGAAACTTCCTTAAAATTTTTTACCACCGTATGTTGAAGAAGTATAAGTTTCCTGTCAAGTGACTGAAAATGGTAATCCTTAAGATCACCATCACGGAATCGGTTCAAAGTTTACTTTGGACAAGATTTTGTTTGATCATCGGTAGATCTAGAAGCTGGTTTCTCATCCTCTTCTAACTTGATGTAGTTAGGCAAACTACCATCATCTTGATCTGTTTCAGATGTGATAAAACCGGTTTAATCACAGTCTGTAGAAGTCGAGCAAGGACTTTTAGTTTCCTCGTCAGAAGAGATCACAACAACATCATTAGTTAGAATCATATGACATGTCTCTTTATCTGTAAGAGATTTACCAAGAGCCTCTAGTTTGATAGTGAGATCCATTTTCTCTTTGGCTAGACAATTCAATTGAATGTCTTTATCTCTGATCTCCTGTTTAAGAAGATTTGTCTCTGTCTTTAATATCAGCACTTTAGAGGACATAGAGTTTATAGGCTTTAGGAGTTTTACCAACTCTTTATCAACATCTTCTTTTCCATCAGAGATGGACACAGATGTTTTCGCAACTCCTGGATCATGAGTCAACGAAGTAGTAACATCTTCAACCTTTGAGTAGTCAAACTGTTACATAACGTTAACTGAATCATTTATTAGATTCATTTCTTATAGGTTGGATCGAACCAAACACAGATTGTTAGATCTTTTTGTGTTTGCCTGCTCTGATACCAATTGAAAAGACGAGGGTACCCAAATATACCTCAATCTAAAACTTTTCCTACCTATAAGTCCTTTCTCCGAAAGTGATTGTCTATGGAATGAGTCGAGACAATACAACTAATCGGTTCACACTTCGTGTGATCATCTATGTATACGAGATCGAGACAATACAACAACGAAGTATGTTTACTTGATAAAAAGGTTCGGACTTAACCAAACACAATAGGATTCACTTATCAAGTAAATAGGAATTAACGTTTGTGTGATTTACTTTTATTATAGTAAAACAATTATAATGCGGAAAATAAAAGTAAATGACACTGCAAGATTTTGTTAACGAGGAAAACCGCAAATGCAGAAAAAACCCCAGGACCTAGTCCACAATTGAATACTCTCGTGATTAAGCCGCTACACAAAATTACACCAACTTCGTATAGTTGAGACCAATCAACTAAACCTATAGTTCACCTAGTTCCGTCTGTATTCCCACGCCTCCAACTTATAAATAAGCCACGTACTTGGATCAATCCTTTGGTTTGTATTCCAAACAGTAAAGGAACAACAAATCTGTTTGGTATCAACTCTCTTCAACCAAGTGATATGAGTCGGACAAAGGCTCTTCTGTTTATCTTAACATAAACTCCTTTGTCAGGTCCTTAGATCTATCTTATGTTCAATTACCAAGGTAATCGTTAAAATTTTGCGATTAACACTCTTAATCCAAAGAATTTCTTTGATGCTAATCTACTCAAATTAATCAATCCAATTCTATCACAAGGATAAAACCGATTATTAATTGGATCCTCTTTTTACCGAAACAAGTATTGTGCACACCAAAGATTATGAATTCACAAATCAGAAATCTTAAATATCTTCTTCGTCTTCAAATCTTCTTAGATCTTCAATAAACACCTGCACACAATCACTTGAATCTCTTGTGATCAATCACGTACGGAACGGAGTCTGTTAACAATGGATTATCACAAGATCGTCTTTAGAACTAACAACAGTCTAAAGATCCCTGTCGAAACTCTGAACTAGTTTGAGTGAATCTTATATCAGAAGAGAAGATTCTCAAGCATAAACAAACCAGGTGCAATCAAAGATCAACCACCGTTAGTCAATCAAATCAATGAAAACAAAAGATAAACCGCAATTATTTAGTTTCCCACCAACGGTACTGACTAGAGATTCTCAATACCAAAGAAGACTTTAAACCGAGCGGCCGTAAGAGATTTCGCCTAATTAGGTTACCCTCCTCTCTGAATAAGCGGATTCACCAGTAGCAGCATAACAAGAGGTAGTTTGCTGTTACGAAGGATTAGTTTGCTAGAAATGCAAACTTCAGTATTTATAGTCAAGGAAGTTTGAACACAAAGGAATTTCCAAAACCGAAAATATTCTCAAGATATTCATTAAAGCATAAATTCGATTTCCATAATTCCTGGAAATGCTCTATCCAAAAATAATGATCGAAATCTTTCAGAAAATCTCTAATTAGTAAATGCACATTAGTAATTCTTATTTCCCTACAAAATGAAATTAATAACCTTAATTAAAATATTCTTAACTTATTTGTGTTTCGATCTTGGTATTCTCTTCCCTTAGCTATTAAGGAATAACTTTGAACAATTAAATAATAAACACTCACAACACGTGTTCAAAGTATGTCGACATCCTAACTTTGTAAGTTCTCTTTCATACTTACAACCTTGAAACCTATTTTCCATACTTCCAAACAAGTTTAGAATTGGTTCATCTGACTTTCAAGAACTATGCGATTGATCAAATAACATTCAATTATAATCATGGGTTTAATGGTTCTACCAAAACAAGTTTCGGTTCTACCTCCATGTGAGTACTGTGCATAGTCACACTAGCTTTCCAAAATTCGGTTGACTAGGTACTAAGATCGGTTCCCCACATATATACGGTATCTAACTTGAATGTGTTGCAAATGTCCATAGGATCGGTTCTCCTTTGCCTAAAAACGTGTTGCACATGTCCATAGGATCGGTTCCCCTTTCTGCTATAAACCTTACTGCACCGCATACAAGGATCGGTTCCCCTCTGTATGGAATAACTCCAATATAATTTATACAAAATCAACTGGACAGTCAGACTCAACCTAGATAAAATTATATCAAAGAGTTATATCTCTCTTTCTCGATTCAATTCTTACTCAAGCAAATAGAAATCTGCGAGTCTAATTAAATACAAGAGAAAACACTTGAATGGTACCAAAGACCAATGTTCAAGTATCAATCAATTTCAATCAACAACCAAAGGTCGGATTTCCAATTGATTGATTCAAACGCACAACTTGTGATATTTCAATTATATAACAAAATATAATGCGGAATAGAAATAACACAGACACCAGAATTTTGTTAACGAGGAAACCGCAAATGCAGAAAACCCCCGAGACCTAGTCCAGATTGAACACACACTGTATTAAGCTGCTACAGACACTAGCATACTACAAACTAACTTCGGTCTGGGCTGTAGTTGAACCCCAATCAATCTCACACTGATCCAAGGTACAGTTGCGCTCCTTACGCCTTTGATCCCAACAGGACACTACGCACTTGATTCCCTTAGCTGATCTCACCCACAACTAAGAGTTTCTACGACCCAAAGTCGAAGACTTTAATAAACAAATCTGTATCACACAGAAAAGTCTATGGTAATAGATAAATCCGTCTCCCACAGAAATACATACTTTTTTTCCGTCTTTTGATAAATCAAGGTGAACAGGAACCAATTGATAACCCAGACTTATATTCCCGAAGAACAACCTAGTATTATCAATCACCTCACAATAATCTTAATCAACGCGGCTAAAGAAGATATTGTGGAATCACAAACGATGATACGAAGATGTTTGTGACTACTTTTATATCTTGCCTATCGGAGATATCAATCTCAATCCAATCTTTGCAATTGTACTCGTACGACAGAAACAGCAAGATCAGATCACACAACTACGAAAAAGTAGAATCGGTCTGGCTTCACAATCCCAATGAAGTCTTTAAGTCGTTAACATGGTTTTAGAGAAGAAACCAAAGGTTAAAGGAGAATAGACTCTAGCTTACACAACTAGTATCGCATGTAAGGTGTGGGGATTAGGTTTCCCAGTTGCTAGAGTTCTCCCTTATATAGTCTTCCAAATCAGGGTTTGCAATCAATGTTAGCTTGGTAACAAAGCATTCAATATTCATCGTTAGATGAAAAACCTGATTAGATTCAAGCTAATATCTTTCAACCGTTAGATCGAAAAACCTAGCTTGTTACACACAAATGAAATACACGTTTCTAGGTTTGTGTAACCGTACCCAAACATGTACATTTGCTGGTTCAACAATAGTTAACCAAATGGTTAGACATATAAGCACTTTCATATCAACCATCTTCTTCTTCACCATAACTAGTTCAAATGACTCAGATGAACTAGTTAGATAGTTATTCAATTGCAAGGAAACCTTATGTAACTACACAAGACACAATTGAAGCAAAAACGATTTGATTCACTCGAATCGCTTCATGAACTTTATAGCCACGGTTTGAAATTAGCATTCCTTAGTTTATATAAACATGAGTTCACAAACAATCATCTTTAGATATAACCAACTCAAGTTCGCGGACTTAAGTTCCCGGAAGGAGTTCTCAAACTCCAGCAGATTTTCTCGGGTCGAGAAATTCTGCCAGTTCACGGACTAAGTTCACGGCTCTTGTTCCGGTTCTCTTGATCAACAATGTTCATAAACTTCGGTTCAAGGAATAAGGACTTATACATATATGTGTTTCCACAACAATGTTTATATCCAACAATGGTTATATAATCTAAACTCTCATTTCAATCATTGAAACATTCTTAGAGGACGTTATATAGTTGTTATTCACAAACAATTTTTCGTCAAAGCAATTTTCAAAGTGATTGAAACATAACATGACTTTCGTCACTAGGTCAAGATGAACTTGGCCAAAGCGAAATCTTACCAACACATATTTCGAGAAATAGATAAGCGAGATAAACTCGGCTCGAAATAGAAAATGTGTATAATCAAAGTCTATATATCAAAACGACTTTTGTCTCAAGATAGGAGATAGATTAGATAGACTTTTGAGTGATAGATAATTTCAAGTCTCCACAAACCTTTTAGTCGATGAAGTTCCACGAGTTCCCTGAGTATTTCTTCGTTTTGCATGATGATCCGTCATGGAGTTCTTGAGCTCAACTACACTTTCTATACTAGTCTGAGACTTAGCTATAGTAGACTAGAAATCAAGACTTATAGTTTTGATCACTAACATTGACAAAAATGCTTGAGATAGCAACGCATGCGAGTTCGACCGAGCAATGCTCTAACAATCTCCCCCTTTGTCAATTTTGGTGACAAAACTATCAATACGTATGGAATACATAAAATATAAATAAACTTTTGTAGCTCCTATTCCACATGTCTAATCTTCAACATTACTCGAAATCTTTGTCACTTCTAAGTACTCCAATGATCCCAAAGGTTGTAAGTTTAGCATCATCGTTGTTGAAAATCCGTAGCTATAACAATGAGAAAACATAATTCTCGATCATTGTTATACAATGTCATAGTATCATTACACAACATCAGAGTTCAATTGTAACACAACTTCGACAACAATACTATGGTGATATGTATCACTCCCCCTTAGTCAATACTCCATCTCACATGGAAACCACTCCCCCTTACATAATGATCCGAAAACCATATGTATTTGTAGTGTGAACTACATATTAATTCTCCCTCTTTTTGTCAATAAAATTGGCAAAGGTACGAAAACGGGATCCTAATGAAATTTCCAAAAGATATATTTCATGACCAAAAGAAAGCATATATCAACTTGTTTAGATGCAATCATAAAGCCTAAGCTAAATGCATTCATCAAGGAGTTTAAAGATACACCATAATTCCTATAATATTCCACAGCCGCACTCCCCACAAATATTTGGCAATTAAGCACAAGTTCAATTAAGAACTCTCCCCCATAATATGTCATTCCCGAAAGAACAACAAGAGCGACCTTAATTTCAAAAAAGAAAAGAAGGATTTCTTTTTGGACATAACAAATCACATACGAATATGAATTTGAATCCAAAAATACTCAATTAGATTAACCACAAGAGAACCCATAATTAATCTTATCAGAAATATACAACCAAATTAACCAAAAAAGTGATGAATTTAATTGATCGTGCTCGACATAAGAGAATCCATGGAGTAATAACTAAGTTAATCATAAGAAAATAATCAACTCAGTTAATAGTTCTCAACATAAGAAAACTTACGGAGCCTCACAGTAATACATAAATAGGATCAGGGAAGATCAATACTGCGGAATACACAAGGATTCATTATATTTTCCATTATTATTCGCATAACAACATTCAATAGACATAATCCTTGCAAACAAAAGATTTTAACCTATCTTCCATCAATAATTGACATAAGGCTTAATTTTTGTATTTGTCAAAAGTCCATTCATTCTTTTATCAATACATGCATATCGACTTACGAAAGACTTTACTTTTGACAAGGTATCGGACAATCATAGTTCACGGACGCAAACACACATATCCCATAACAAATTGCAATATATAAAACCATAAAGATTAATACTGCAAAAACCATCTTCCAAACAATTTTAGAATTTAAACAAATAAACATAAAAACATGAAGATGAAAACGTTGGACATAGCTATGTGTAATCACAATAATGGCTATTCCAAACTCTAGTTATTCTTCTAAACAAAACAAGAAAAGAAGATTTACTAGGCAAACCATCTATAAGAGAACATGTTTTAAAAAACACTAAACCCTGTCAGCAACTAGAGATTGAACATGGACGAGCTCATCAGTTGCGTTCTTCAGTTCGTTTTTCAGAAAATCAAGATTCCTTGTTGCAATTCCGAGTTGTTCACGTACGATCTCAAAATCTCGAAGAAGATTTCCTACCGGTTGTGACGACATCTGAATTGGTAGTTTGTTTTCATGATCAATAGCATGATAACATGTTATGAAAACATGATTCTTGTGAAACTCGATTGTCTTTCCCTTCTTGACTTCATCATCTTCGTTGTCTCCATCCATTGTATACAAAGAAAAACTCAGTAGAATCTTTTGACTTTATGGAACAATGTATTAAACTATGACACATATAGATATAAAGAAGTTCCATAAAAACCCTAGGAAAATTGATGTCCGTGTGGGTCAGGTGAACAAGGAGAATGGAGGAGCAATACTGAACCAAGGATGAACAACTTAATTCCAAGAGAATAATTGCGGAGGAGCAAATACTTGGAGGAAGGACGATCAAACAAGGAATTTTTCTCAAAAGAGGATGATCAGAATTTTCTTCAAGAAGAAAAAAAAACTGGAGTGAGGTTCAACAGATTTTTAAGATCATGAACTACATGAAAAAAAGAAAAAGATATCATACAACCTTGACAACTTTCTCAAGATGAACTTCTTGAGAACTATGAGCATCCTTCTTTATCTAAAAGATGGATGCTACATTGAGTAGTCATGGCGTATTAAGATGAGCATTTTGCTCATCAATGTTGACTTCTTCTTTCTCTCCTTCAAGCGGATTTATAGACAAATCACTCGACATAGTTGAAGGAGTTTTATCAAGAGATGAACTAGGAGTACCTGAGCCAACCACTTTCCATGTTTTTTTGATGCTCTGTTTGAGTCTGTTTATGTTGATCTTAGGTTCCGAGACTCGATTATTGACATGTATGAAATCTGGAGCAGGAGTCTTGGATCCGCAACCTTCTCCATGGAGAGACAAGGAACTCAACTTTTCTTTCTTTCTCCTATGTCTTTTTCTCTTTTCAGAGTTATTTGAGAAGTCAGCTGCTCTTCTTCCGTTCTCCCTTCTACCGTTGTAGGCATTCTTTGTTTCAAAAGAAGCACAATTAAGAAAAGACTTATCATAGTATTTTTCTTGATTTTCGAAAATGCCTTTTACTCCAACAATATGAGAGACAGGTTTAATAACTTCTTTAGACGCCCATGCAAGAATGTTGTGAAGTTTTTCATTCCTTAAACGAAAACGACATTTTCGCTCAGAATGTCCTTTATTTCCACAGTAATAGTAGTTAAAGGAATTATTCTTAGCTGTTCTCATGTGACTAGATTTATAAAGAGCACAATCCTTGTCTTTAGGCGCATTACAGGCTGTGAACGGTTTTTCACATAAAGAATTATCAATAGCTTTAATGAAATTGATCTTACTAGATTTTGGAGCGTCTATTCCTTTATAGACCAGACCACTTGTATCACGATGTTCTTTATATGCTCCAATCATAGAAGATAATTTTGTAGAGCTAGAATTGAATCTACTCAGACTCTCTTCCAGTGATTTCACTTTATCAAGAGCAGCTGCAAGGTCAGTCTCCAAGGATTTTCCTTTGGCAAGAAAACTGAGTTCTTTGTCATTAAAACATTTTTGTTGAGTCATATCTTGCATCAGCTTCTGCAAGTCTTTCTTTCAACATAAAGAGATTTCGGAGAAGATTGTCACATTCGGACCTTTTTGTGCATACATATTCTTCACGATCTTTAACGATATATTGTAAGAGTTTATATCCATCATCATATCCTTTAAAGAGTTTTACCAATTTTCTGTTTTCCTGACAAAGAGGAGCCATGTATTTACTCAAACAAGTTGTTGACTTCTTTTCTTTTAAAGCACGGTCAAACAGCTTGATATATTGAGAAACTTCCTCATCAATACTTTGTCCTTCTTATGAATCACTGTCATCCGAAAGATCATCCAACTGTTCATCAAGAGATTTTCCCCAGTTGAATGCAGATTCAGTCAAGGGACTAGAGACAGAGTTTTTTTTTTAGAAGCTTTAGGACTTTGAAACTCACCTGAGTGACTCTGAACTGATGTTCCGTTATTAGAGATGCTCTTATCGTCCATAGAGTCAGATCGTTACAAACACAGACTTTTGAGGTCTCAAACGTGTTTGTTTGCTCTGATACCAATTGAAAAAGCGGGGGTACAACAACCACACCCAATATTTCTCTTAGCAATCTGTATGGACTAACTCCAATATACTTTCTAGAGAATCAACTAGACAGTGATACTCAATCTAGATAAAAGTATATCAAAGAGTTATATCTCTCTTTCTCGATTCAATTCTTACTCAAGCAAATAGAAATCTGCAAGTCTAATTGAATACAAGAGAAAACACTTGAACTGTACCAAAGACCAATGTTCAAGTATCAATCAATTTCAATCAACAACCAAAGGTCGTATTTCCAATTGATTGATTCAAACGCACAACCTGTGATATTTCAATTATATAACAAAATATAATGCGGAATAGAAATAACACAGTCACCATAATTTTGTTAAAGAGGAAACCGCAAATGCAGAAAAACCCCGGGACCTATTCCAGATTGAACACACATTGTATTAAGCCACTACAGACACTAGCCTACTACAAACTAACTTCGGTCTGGACTGTAGTTGAACCCCAATCAATCTCACACTGATCCAAGGTACAATTGCGCTCCTTACATCTCTGATCTCAGCAGGATACTACACACTTGATTTCCTTAGCTGATCTCACCCACAACTAAGAGTTGCTACGACCCAAAGTCGAAGACTTTAATAAACAAATCTGTATCACACAGAAAAGTCTACGTTAATAGATAATTCCGTCTCCCACAGAAATACATACGAGTTTTATTCTGTATATTGATAAATCAAGGTGAACAAGAACCAATTGATAACCCGGACTTATGTTCTTGAAGAACAACCTAGTATTATCAATCACCTCACAATAATCTTAATCGACGCGGTGAAAGAAGATATTGTGGAATCACAAACAATGAGACGAAGATGTTTGTGACTACTTTTATATCTTGCCTATCGGAGATATTAATCTCAAGCCAATCTTTGCGATTGTACTCGTACGATAGAAACAACAAGATAAGATCACATAACTACGAGAAAGTAGTATCAGTCTGACTTCACAATCCCAATGAAGTCTTTAAGTCGTTAACATGGTTTTAGAAAAGAAAACAAAGGTTAAAAGGAGAATTGACTCTAGCTTACACAACTAGTATCACATGGTAAGGTGTGGGGATTAGATTTCCCAGTTGCTAGAGTTCTCCCTTACATAGTCTTTCAAATCAGGGTTTGCAATCAATGTTAGCTTAGTAATAAAAAATTCAATATTCACCGTTAGATGAAAAACCTGATTAGATTCAATCTAATATCTTTCAACCGTTATATCGAAAACCTAGCTTGTTACAAACAAATGAAATTCACGTTTCTAGGTTTGTGTAACCGTACCCAAACATGTACATTTGTTGGTTCAACAATAGTTAACCAAATGGTTATCCATATGAGCACTTTCATATCAACCATCTTCTTCTTCACCATAACTAGTTCAAATGACTCAAATGAACTAGTTAGAGAGTTGTTCAATTGCAAGGAAATCTTATGTAACTACACATGACACAATTGAAGCCAAAACGATTAGTTTCACTCGAATCGGTTCATGAATTTTATAACACGGTTTTCAATTAGCATTCCTTAGTTTATATAAACATGAGTTCACAAACAATCGTCTTTAGATATAACCAACTCAAGTTCGCGGACTGGGTTCGCGGACTTAAGTTCCCGGAAGGAGTTCTCAAACTCCAGCATATTTTCTCGGGTCGAGAACTTCCGCAAGTTCGCGGACTAAGTTCACGGCTCTTGTTCCGGTTCTCTTGATCAACAAAGTTCGCAAACTTCGGTTCAAGGAATAAGGACTTATACATATATGTGATTCCACAACAATGCTTATATCCAACAATGGTTATATAATCTAAACTCTCATTTCAATCATTGAAACATTCTTAGAGGACGTTACATAGTTGTTATTCACAAACCATTTTTCGTCAAAACAATTTTCAAAGTGATTGAAACATAACATGACTTTCGTCACTAGGTAAAGATGAACTTGGCCAAAGCGAAAGCTTACCAACACATATTTCGAGAAATATATAGGCGAGATAAACTCGGCTCGAAATAACAAATGTGTATAATCAAAGTCTATATAGCAAAACGACTTTTGTCTCAAGATAGGAGATAGATTAGATAGACTTTTGAGTGATAGATAAGTTCAAGTCTCCATATACATTTTAGTCGATGAAGTTCCACCAGTTCCTTGAGTAGTTCTTCGTCTTGTATGATGATCCGCCATGGAGTTCTTGAGATCAGCTACACTTTCTATCCTAGTCCGAGACTTAGCTATAGTAGAATATAAATCAAGACTTATAGTTTTGATCACTAATATTGACAAACATGCTTGAGATAGTAACGCATGCGAGTTCGACCGAGCAATGCTCTAACACTTGCTGCACCTCATACAAGGATCGGTTCCCCTTTGTGATGTACTACACCTCTTACTAGGATCGGTTCCCCTTTTCCCAGTTTTGGTCATACATAAAATCGCAAACCCGATCATACCATCTCAAGTGATTACTTAAGATCGGTTTCACTAATAAAAGTCATACCAATACATAAGTTAGGCCTTTGTGAATAGTTCTACCAAGAACACAAACAAGTTGTGAGAGGTTATATCAATCACACATATTGGTTGTTCATAAGATAATCAATGAATAACAAAACCAATAACACCTAGCAATTTCCTTTTCGGTTCACAAACAATTTTATGAACTTACTTCCTTAGAACACATGTAAACATTGTTCCCTAGGATGAAATCCTCACCTCATACCCATACATAATAACAATAGCATTCAAACGATTATGGCGATGTCTTATCTACAAAGTTTAATGGTTAAACAATAAACCTCTTTGTATTCCTTAATACTATGTCTATCTAGAGTTCAAATATGCTTCGGAGTTTTGTTTTCAATATGCACGACTTAAAATATACGTTAGCGAATGAAATAGTTCAAGTCAAATATCACTAACCTCAAGTGGAAGGATGATTGTTGTCGTTGTAGCTCCTTGCTTCTTCACATCTTCAAGTCTTCGCAATACTTGTAATGTCTCATATCCTAATACTTTCAAGCTAACCTATACGAAGTTGACTCTAGTATATAATCAAACGACTCTTAACATGAGTTTTGATTCACTAAAATATGACAACCAAACTTGACATACCAACGCTTGGTGGGTTCAACCGAGCTGTTCTCTAACATGATGTATTATGACATACTGTTGAGCCGTCTTAGGCAACAATAATACTCGAATATTTGGATCGATGAACTTCTTTTTGATGAGATTGATGGATCATGACCTATTCTGATATGTCAAGTATTTGAAAGGAAATCAGATATTTTCCGAATTATTATAGAATACCAAATCCACCATATCATGAGCTTACGAATGAAAAAGTAGGAATTAGAGTATTGTTAAATATTGGATGATCAATGACAGTCCAACGAAATATTGGATGGACGTCCAATGAAATATTGCTCCTTGGAAAATCGAGCAATAAAACGTCGGTATCGGGACCGAACATTAAATATTAATTAAAATATTATAGCTGGATCAATATGAAAATTATTGATGCCCATCAAAATTAGCATAAGTCTGAAACCCTAGTTTTTGGAAACCCCTGTGGAAGACTGTTCAACATGGGTAGAAAGACGGACCAACCAATGGTTATGAGGACCGACCATTGGTGGTGGAGAGACCAACTAGGCGGTGTATGGAGGATTTTCTAACTGGTGGGAAAAGGATTGAAGGATTGTCCAAGATATGAAGGATTATCCAAAATATGAAGGATTATCCAAGTGGAGGATCATTCAAAATATGGATTAAAAAATATGGGAACGACCGTCCATGGTGGCCAAATGGACCGACCAAGTCCGGCCATGGTGCATGGGCCACCATGTCGACGACCGTCCATTCCTGAGAATTTTAGTATTTTTCGTCGGACGTTAGTGCAATATTTGTATTTTCAGAAGAGTATAATCTTGACTAAAATTCTCAATTATGTTTGAATGGGAAAGTAGGCTTTTTTCTCAGATGTCTAATATTCTAAAATATTTAGAAAATGACATTCTAATATTTGTTGGTGAAAAAGACCCAATGGTCGTGGAACCATTTGATTTGTAGGCTCTTGGAGAATTGAGAAATACTGGATAAAATATGGAGAATCGGGGGTTTGCACGAATGTGGGAGTCAAGGATTATGGAATAATAACATAAAAGAAAAGAAACGAAGAGGTGTGGGCCGACCGGTCGGTGGCCCAGGTACGCGCCTTTTTTTTTTCCTTTTCTTATTTTGCATAGCTTCATATCCTCATTCGTCCATATTTTTGGGTGCTTGTTCATGCATTATTACTAAGTACACCTGCACTATTTTCTCGGGGATTACTCGGTGGTGGCCCATATACCCGAAAGGTGTATATTTATTACTAATCCATGGAATTCAGCTAAGAAAAGTTGTGGATTGAAGTAATACAATATAATGGTGAAAATAAAATATTTTCTAGGAATTCAATTGATGAATACTGCGTTAAAATTAATTAATTGATGGCTATATACTAGCAGGAAATCTGTCTAGGAGCATTATGTTTATTCGAGAATCGATGTAGAGGCGTCATACTCGTTCTGAACATTTTATTGTGCATAGTCAGAGAACATTTGCGAAATCCTGAAGACGTGATTGCTCAACACTAGTGGTCAATCCATCTAGGAGACGTCCAATCATTAAGATTCTATACATATATATTATATATAGCCATAGAACATTTGCGACATGATGAAGACGTTATCGCTCTATACTAGTAGGAAATATGTGTAGGAGCCATCCAATCATTTATGATTATATACAGAAGTGTATATTACAATTGCACAATATATGTTGAAATTGCTCAGTAAAAATGATGAAATGCACGGAAAGCTCAGCTAAGAGACTCCAATAATTGCTGTCGCGTATTTGTGCTCTGAAGAGGCTACATGACCTTTCATGTCTAAATCATAAATATAAATTCATATATTCGTCTGAAGCTAAGTCAGAAATATACATAATCATAATTTTATAATTTTATCTTTCATCAAAAATCCACCATCAACAACAGTATAAGAGGGTTATTGTTACAGTTCAAAACTCAGTTGATACCCGGTGGATACATGGAGTAAATGTTGGAAGGAATAATGACGAAAATGTCAAAACAATTTTCTTTCATTGGAATCATCCTATCAGAATTTCCCAAAATGTTTTGTTGCTAATCATAAGTGGAGAAAATGTATAACAATTTCCAATCGACTCATTGAAGAACTCAATCAATTGTAGTGTTTCCTTAGGAATACACCCAGTTCTGGATTATCAAGAGTTCCTCGAGCAAGTTCAAGTCAAACGGTAATTGGAGTATTCAGGCTTTAACAATTAATTTGGTTGATATGAATCAATATGATAAAGGATAATAAGTTATGGTTGTTGCTTCAAATCCTAGAGGAAGTAAGCACCTGAATGGAAGAGATAGAGAATAATCTTTCAAGGATTGCCATTGAACTACTAATGTCACAATGTACCATAGAAATACATGATAGTAATTATGCTACTAGGGCGTAGCTTCATTTAATTTCTTAACTCCGCAAACATTTTGTTTTTAAAATTATCATGTTTTACTCTGATATTCTTTGAGCTGTCAAGACTCATTTGTATTTCTTTAGATTTGGAGTATTGTTACTTTCCGAACTTTTGTTATATGGATTTTGTTTGGAGTAGAATCTTGTTTATTAAATTGTTGTTTTATATATTCTTGGATTTTGTGCTCCTCTACTAATAAAGTAACTAGTTTATAATGTGCATGGGATTGGAAACTTTTTTGTATCGTCTATTTTATAGACGGGAGTCCCTCAAATCAAGCCCGCGAAGGAAGATTCCAAAAGTTTCCAGAAGTCTTGTTGTCCAAGTTGCTTGCTGAAAAGACGAGGGTACCCAAATATACCTCAATCTAAAACTTTTCCTACCTATAAGTCCTTTCTCCAAAAGTGATTGTCTATGGACTGAGTCGAGACAATGCAACTAATCAGTTCACACTTCGTGTGATCGTCTATGGATAGGAAATCGAGACAATACAACAACAAAGTATGTTTACTTGATAAAAAGGTTCAGACTTAACCAAACACAATGGGATCACTTATCAAGTAAATAGGAATTAACGTTTTGTGTAATTTACTTTAATTATAATAAAATAATTATAATGCGGAAAATAAAAGTAAATGACACAGCAAGATTTTGTTAACGAGGAAACCGCAAATGCAGAAAAACCCCAGGAACTTTTCCAGAGTTAAATACTCTCAGGATTAAGCCACTACACAAAATTAAATCTAACTTCGTATAGTTGAGACCAAACAACTAAACCTATAGTTCACCTAGTTCCATCTGTATTCCCACACCTCCAACTTATGAATAAATCACGTAGTTGGAACAATTCCTTTGGTTCGTATTCCAAACAGTAAAGGAACAACAAATCTGTTTGGTATCAACTCTCTTCAACCAAGTAATATGAGTTGGACAAAGGCTCTTCTGTTTGTCTTAACATAAACTCCTTCGTCAGGTCCTTAGATCTATCATATGTTCAATCACCAAAGTAATCGTTAATATTTTGCAATCAATACTCTTAATCCAAAGAATTGTGTTGATGCCGATCTGCTCAACTAATCAATCCAATTCTATCACAAGGATAAAACCGATTATAGTTGGATCCTCTTTTTACCGAAACAAGTATTGTGCACACCAAAGATTATGAACCTCAAATCAGAAATCTTCAATATCTTCTTTGTCTTTAAATCTTCTTAGATCTTCGATAAACACCTGCACACAATCACTTGAATCTCTTATGATCAATCACGCACAGAACGAAGTCTGTTAACAATGGATTATCACAAGATTGTCTTTAGAACTAACAACAGTCTAAAGATCCATGTCGAAACTCTGAACTAGTTTGGGTGAATTTTATATCAGAAGAGAAGATCCTCAAGCATAAAAAAACTAGGTACAATCAAAGTTCAACCACCATTAGTCAATCAAATCAATCGAAAACAAAAGATAAACCGTAATCATCTAGTTTCCCACCAACGGTACTAATATAGCTTCTCAATCCCAAATAAGACTTTAAAACGAGCGACCGTAAGAGATTTCGCCTAATTAGGTTACTCTCCTCTCCTAATAGAAGGCTTCACCAGTAGCAGCACAACAAGAGGTAGTTTGCTGTTACGAAAGATTAGTTTGCTAGAAATGCAAACTTCAGTATTTATAGACAAGGAAGTTTGGACACCAAGGAATTTCCAAAATCGAAAATATTCTCAAGATATTCATAAAGGAACAAATTCAGTTTCCATAATTCCTGGAAATGGTCTATCCAAAAATAATGATCGAAATCTCTTGGAAAATCTATAATTAGTAAATGCACATTACTAATTCTTATTTTCCTAAAAATGAAATTAATAACCTTAATTAAAAGATTCTTAACTTATTGATGTTTCGATTATGGGATTCACTTCCCTTAGCTATTAAGGAATAACTTTGAACAATTAAAGATTAACGTTCACAACACGTGTTCAAAGTATGTCGACATCCTTACCTTGTAAGTCCTCTTTCATACTTACAACCTTGAAACTGATTTGCCACACTTCCAATCAAGTTTATAATTGGTTCATATGACTTTCAAGAACTATGCGATTGATTAGAACACTCAATCACAAAACATGGGTATAACAGTTCTACCAAAACAAGTTTCGGTTCTACCTCCATGTGAGTACTGTGCATAGTCACACTAGCTTTCCAAAATTCGGTTGACTAGGTACTAGGATCGGTTGCCCACATATATATGGTATCTAACTTATATGTGTTGCACATGTCCATAGGATCCGTTCCCCTTTGCCTAAAAACGTGTTGCACATGTCCATAGGATCGGTTCCCCCTTCTGCTATAAACTTGCTGCACCCATACAAGGATCGATTACCCTTTGTGTTGTATTGTACCTCTTACTAGGATCGGTTCCCCGTTACCCAGATTTGGTCAGACATAAAATCACAATCTCGATCATACCATCTCAGGTGATTAATTAAGATCAGTTTCACTAATAAAAGTCATACCAATACATAAGTCAGTCCTTTGTGAATAGTTTTACCAAGAACACAAACAAGTCATGAACGGTTATACTAATCACACATATTGGTTGTTCACAAGATATGCAATGAATAACAATACCAATAACACCTGGCGATTTTCTTTTCGATTCACAAACCAAGTTCATGAATTTACTTCCTTAGAACACATGTAAAACATTGTTCCCTAGGATGGAATCCTCACCACATACCCCACACATAATCACAATAGTAATTAAACGATTATGTCGACGTCTTATCTACAAAGTTTAATGGTTAAGCAATAAACCCCGTATTGTATTCCTTAATACTATGTACATCTAGAGTTCAATCATGCTTCACAGTTTTGTTTTCAATATGCACGACTTGAAAGATACGTTAGGGAATGAAACAGTTCAAGTAAAATATCTCTAACCTCAAGTGGAAGGATGATGTTATCGTTGTAGCTCCTTGCTTCTTCACATCTTCAAGTCTTCGCAATACTTGTAAAGTCTCATATCCTAATACTTTGAAGATAATCTATACGAAGTTGACTCTAGTACATAATCAAGCGACTCTTAACATGAGTTTTGATTCACTAAAATATGACAACCAAACTTGACATACGAACGCTTGGTGGGTTCAACCGAGCTATGCTCTAACAATCTCCCCCTTTGTCAATTTTAGTGACAAAACTCTTACATCATATGGATAAACAAATTACAAGAATTCATTACACATACGCTTGATTCCCGAATTCAACATCACAGTAATCTACATACATTCAATCCTTAAAAATGTCGCTGTTGATATTATAATAACAAACCTAATATTCCCTCTAAAGGTGAGATAGGTATATTTTCAATCCGGATGTCTTTTTTATACCAATTAATGATATGTTACTCCCCCTTAGTCTGTGCTTTCACTCTTTCGTTTAACGTTTAAGCACCAATGTTCTCTTCCTAAGTGATACCAATCAATATAAAATCAATGCCAGTATCACCCCCTTTTTGTCACAAAATGACAAAGAAACAAAAAAATAAAGGACAAACCCAAAAGAATCTTACAAATCTCAAAATAGACTTGCAACCTGTAGAGTTAAGCACGAGGGTTCCACACACCATTTCTGATAACCAATATCAAAAACCGAAACTAAAAGTAGTTTTATTTTGATATGTTACCAAGGAAACAATTGTCCGATTTTTTTTCCCATTTTAGTTTAGCAAACCAAAAATAAATTAAGCACCTTAGTTCCTTTGCTAAACCGATTGTACAAAAACAATCGCTTATTCGATAAAAACAAAATAAAGATAACTCTAATTTTCTCATCAGGTTCTAATTATCCATAAACTTAGACCTTTCAATTTTAAACAAGACAAGTACTAGGTTAGTTAACTAGCATTTCTTATTAAGGAATTCGATTATACTTGAATAACTGAAACCTCACCTCGATAAGTCTAACTAAGATCAGAATTAACTTAGTTTCTCTTATCCGTAATTGATTTGGACTAAGCAACTCATCCCGTAAGCCTTTTCTTTATTTAAGCCATAAATAATTCATACAAACCAAATAAATCAACTTGCATAATTATTCACCTCAACCGGAAGCAATTGAAACAACATAGACATTAAAGAATTGCAATTGCACCGAAATTTTATAAGCGTAAACAATTGATACCACACAATAAAGCAAGATAACAATAGTTTTTCTTAATCGGAACCAATTGAATCACACATACATCCATACACACATAATGGAATAAACATTAATTATATCGAAATTTTGTTAAGCAAAAACAATAAATATACATGAAATAAACTCAGGATTTTCTTAAACAGGAAAACAATTAACTAACAAGATTGTTACCTCAAATTTCGCATCCTCTTCTCCAATATGTTTTCATCTTATTCTTCTAGGGAGAATTGATATCGAAGTATCATCATGTTGTCATCCTTAAGTAAAAACAAAAGAATAACAAGAACTAACCTTTACCAGAGAAATGTTGAAAATCGGTTTTAACAATTTCAAGCAAAAGTTGATAACCGTCGAAACACATATGCTTTTATGCTAAACCAAAACCGATTCAACATATTGTGACTTTTTCACATATTTTTTCTACCAGAACCCCTCATGATTCTTTGATAAAGCCTACCAACATGGGACAGAACTTAATCCTGCTAAATCAAAAAGTCACCCAAACCACAAGGGTACAACATTATGAGATCGAATATCAAGGTTAGAAAACTGAAATCAAACATCCCATAAACATCCATTGTAATAATTCTCAATGGCATATTAGACCAAAACAACTTTATAAACTCTGCATTAAACAAAAAAATCAACCCATCTTACTGTTACACAAGGTTTCTTACTGGGCATACAACTTTTAAAAGATTGTTTACCAGACGAACTCACACTAATATACACAATATTATACAATAATAGTTGTAGTACCTAATCTGAGATGTCCAAGTCAGTATCCTCTTCCGAAGAAGTATCTTGATACTTGTATGAGATGCAGCTCAAGGCTTCAGTAAGATCTGGATAGATGTTTGTAGAATGATCAATTAGTTCTACTATGCAATCATTCTTCCTTTGTAGTCGTTTCTTAAGAGTTTGTGGATCCCCTTCAACTCTTACAGGAGGAGGAGCATTGAAGACTTGTCCTCTCATTCTGTTGAGAATTCCTTCTCCTAATTTCTTTGGAATCTTTTCCCCGGCGTTTGGCCAGACAATCCCAAAAGAGCTGCATATCCTTGTAATCAAACAAGCAAAGCCAGGATTTCTTCTTTTACCCCTTCGAATTGTGATCATTTTTCTGATCATTAGCCCACAAAAATCATAATTTTTGACTCCTCTGACAAGATGGTATACAAGTTCAGCAACATATCTAGTCCATTTTGTCTTATGCATATTGCTAGGACACAGGTTTGGACAAGATAGTTTTCCAAAGACTTTGAGATGAAATTCAACATTGTGAATAAGAAGAGAGTTACCCGACCATGTTCCACCAATTACTAAACAGATGGTATTGTTTTCGACTCTGTAACTTTTATCTGAATATGGCAAGAAGGTATTCATGTAGGGATAGAGAATCAATTCCGAAATTACTTGTTTGTTGACTTCAAACGACCTTGTACCAATCATAGTACGAAAAGTACAACCTTCAAAGTTCATTTCATGCATATTGGCATAAAATAGCTTCACAAGGTCCGGAGTTGCCTTGAAAGAACTTTCATGAATGATACCCCATTCACGATGCTTCACAAATTTCATATATTTCGTATCCGAAACTTTGACAAATAACATTTCCATGATGGGTTCTTTAATTGACCCGAACTTCATAAGGCATTCATCATTTACAAAGTAATTTTGAGAACTAACATCATAGGTAAGACTAGGCATGTTTTCATAATTGATGTTCCTAGTTGTGTAAAGCATATCTGAAAAAGCGGGGGTCTAACAACACCACCCAATATTTCGCTTAGAAATCTGTATGGACTAACTCCAATATACTTTGCTAGAGAATCAACTAGATAGTCAGACTCAATCCAGACTAAAGTATATCGAGGAGTTAATATCTCTCTCTTGTTTTGATTTACTCAAGCTAATAGAAATTAGCGAGTCTTTAATCAAACACAAGGAATAACTTGGATGGTACCAAAGACCAATATATAAGGATCAATCAATGACAATCAACAACCAAAGGTTGGATTACTCTAATTCATGATCTAACGCACAACCTTTATTATTTCAATTATAAAGATAATATAATATAATGCGGAAATTGAAATAACACAGACACAAGAAATTTTGTTAACGAGGAAACCGTAAATGCAGAAAAACCCCGTGACCTAGTTCAGATTGAACACACACTGTATTAAGCCGCTACAAACACTAGCCAACTCCAAGCTAACTTCGTACTGGACTGTAGTTGAATCCCAATCAATCTCCCACTGATCCAAGGTACGGTTATGCTCCTACGCCTCTGATCCCAGCAGGATACTGCGCTCTTGATTCCCTTAGCTGATCTCACCCACAACTAAGAGTTGCTACGATCCAAAATCACAAGCTTTAACAATAAACAAATCTGTCTCACACAGACAAGTCTATCAAAGGATCAATCTGTCTCCTACAGATAAACCCTAAAGGTTTTGTTCCGTCTTTTGATTATAATCAAGGTGAACAGGAACCAATTGATAATCCGGTCTTATATTCTCGAAGAACAACCTAGAGTTATCAATCACCTCACAATAATCTTAATCGTATGGTAGCGAAACATGATGTTGCGGAATCACAAACTATGAGACGAAGATGTTTGTGATTAATTTTTATATCTTGCCTATCGGAGATATCAATCTCAAGCCAATCAATCTGATTGTACTCGTACGATAGAAGATGCAAGATCAGATCACATAACTACGATAAAAGTAGTATCGGTCTGGCTTCACAATCCCAATGAAGTCTTTAAGTCATTAACCTGGTTTTAGAAGAAGAAAACCAAAGGTTAAAGGAGAATCGAATCTAGTATGCAAACTAGTATCACACGTAAGGTGTGGGGATTATTTTTGCACAATACTATATGTCTCCTTTATATAGTCTTTCAAATCAGGGTTTTGCCTTGGTCACAAAGCAAACAATATCCACCCTTAGATGAAAACCTGATTTAGATTCAAGTTAATATTTCTCAATCGTTAGATCGAAAACTTAGCTCGTTACACACACTTGACAATGCACGCTTCTAGGTTTGTTAACCGTACCCAAACGTATGCACTTGTTGGTTCAACAATAATCAAATAAAAGGTTAGCCATTTAAGCATTTCATACCAACCATTTTCTTCTTCACCGTAACTAGTTCAAATGACTTCAAATGAACTAGTTAGAGAGTTTTTCAATTGCAAGGAAATCTTATGTACTACACAAGACACAATTGAAGCAAAGATGATTTGATTCACTTGAATCGGTTCATGAACTTTTATAGCCATGATTTGAAAACTGTATTCCTTATTTTTTTTAAGTTTAAGTTCAGAAATCATCTTCAGATATATAACCTTCTTAAGTTCGCAGACTAGGTTCGCGGACTTAAGCAATCGGGTAGAGTTTACAAACTCCAGCAGAAAATCTCGGTAAAAGAACTTCCGCCGGTTCGCGGACTGGTTTCGCAGACGCAGCTAGTTCATCAACTCCTGCAGAATTTCTCGGGATGAGAAGTTCGGCAGTTCGCGGACTGAGTTCGCGGACTTGGCAGCAAGCCATTCTTCCGGTTTCTCTTGATCAACAAAGTTCGCAAACTTTGGTTCAAGGAATAGAACTTATACATAAATGTGTTTCTACAACAATGCTTATGTCCATCATTGGTTATGTAATCTAAACTCTCATTTCAATCATTGAAACATTCTTAGAGGACGTTATATAGTTGTTACACCATTTCTCGTCAAAGCAATTTTTAAAGTGATTGAAACATATCATGACTTTCGTCACTGGGTAAACATGAACTTGATCGAAGTGAAAATATTACCAACACATATTTCGAGTTATAGATAGGCGAGGTATACTCGGCTCGAAATACCAAATGTGTATAATCCAAGTCTATATATATAGTATATGACTTCTTGTCTCTAAGAGTCGGATATAGAGTAGATAGACTTTTGAGTGATAGATAAGTTCAAGCCTTCACATACCTTTTTGTCGAGAAGTTCCACCGGTTCCTTGAGTAGTTCTTCTGCTTGTATGATGAATCGCCATGAAGTCCTTGAGCTCAACTACACTTTCTATCCTAGTCCGAGACTTAGCTATATAGACTAGAAATCAAGACTTATAGTTTTTATCACTAACATTGACAAACATGCTTGAGGTAGTAACGCATGTGAGTTCGACCGAGCAGTGCTCTAACAATATCATTCCTATTTGAGCTTTCTCCAACATTAAAATTTCTTCTATTCCTATTTGACATTGAGTCAATAAAGAGAGTAAAAATCCACTTACAATCGATATGCCCTGTTGAGCGTTGATTCTCCTTGCTTGAGTTGAATTTTAGGGATTTGAGACAAACCCTTTGTTCGTGTTGCAACTTAGATTGATTGAAGCAAAAATTTCCACTTGAATCGAACATGCAAAAATCACAAGTGAAGAGTTTTCGAACCCTTGTTTGTTGTAGATGTCTCTTTGTGGTCGAAGAAGATAGAGAAAGAAATATTCCCACTTTTCTTTGTTTTAATCACCAACACTAACGTGTATTCAGATGTGGATCTGGATTCGAATAGGGCCAATAACCAAGTATCGAACCTTGATAAGGGCTAGCCACGAGTTGGTCTTTGGATCAAAGTCAATTTGTCCATGCTTTGACAATTTGAATACTTCAGGCGTTGACATGAAGTCAATAATTATCGAAATCTCTTGGAAAATCTCTAATTAGTAAATGCACATCACTAATTCTTATTTTCCTAAAAATAAAATTAATAACCTTAATTAAAAGATTCTTAACTTATTTATGTTTCGATCATGGGATTCTCTTCCCTTAGTTATTAAGGAATAACTTTGAACAATTAAAGATTAACATTCACAGCACATGTTCAAAGTATGTCGGCATCCTTACTTTGTAAGTCCTCTTTCATACTTACAACCTTGAAACCGATTTACCACACTTCCAAACAAGTTTAGAATTGGTTCATCTGACTTTCAAGAACTATGCGATTGATTAAGAACACTCAATCACAAAACATGGGTGTAACGGTTCTACCAAAACAAGTTTCGGTTCTACCTCCATGTGAGTACTGTGCTTAGTCACACTAGCTTTCCAAAATTCGTTTGACTAGGTACTAGGATCGGTACCCCACATATATATGGTATCTAACTTATATGTGTTGCACATGTCCATAGGATCGGTTCCCCTTTGCCTAAACACGTGTTGCACATGTCCATATGATTCCCCTTTCTACTATAAACTTGTTGCACTTCATACAAGGATCGATTCCCCTTTGTGATGTACTGCACCTCTTACTAGGATCGGTTCCCCTTTACCCAGATTTGGTCAGACATAAAATCAAAAACTTGATCATACCATCGCAGGTGATTATTTAAGACCGGTTTCACTAATAAAAGTCATACCAATACATAAGTCAGGCCTTTGTGAATAGTTTTACCAAGAACACAAACAAGTCATGAACGGTTATACTAATCACACATATTGGTTGTTCACAAGATATGCAATGAATAACAATACCAATAACACCTGGCGATTTTCTTTTCGATTCACAAACCAAGTTCATGAATTTACTTCCTTAGAACACATGTAAAACATTGTTCCCTAGGATGGAATCCTCACCACATACCCCACACATAATCACAATAGCAATTAAACGATTATGTCGACGTCTTATCTACAAAGTTTAATGGTTAAGCAATAAACCCCGTATTGTATTCCTTAATACTATGTACATCTAGAGTTCAATCATGCTTGACAGTTTTGTTTTCAATATGCACGACTTGAAAGATACGTTAGGGAATGAAACAGTTCAAGTCAAATATCACTAACCTCAAGTGGAAGGATGATGTTGTCGTTGTGGCTCCTTGCTTCTTCACATCTTCAAGTCTTCCCAATACTTGTAAAGTCTCATATCCTAATACTTTCAAGCTAACCTATACGAAGTTGACTCTATTACATAATCAAGCGACTCTTAACATAAGTTTTGATTCACTAAAATATGACAACCAAACTTGACATACCAACGCTTGGTGGGTTCAACCGAGCTATGCTCTAACACTTTCATATCAAGTTTAAATCAAAATTAAGGTGACATAAACTATATAAATACATGTATCCTAAACCCTAAGGGGATATGGAATACTAGGTTAACTAACCATAACTATTGTAATCTCATATCAATACAATACTCTCCCTATGGGATTCTTCAGTGGATGTAGGAAACACTTGGCGAACCACGTTAAATCATTGTCTTCTCAGTTTATCTCTAAATCGCTTCCTAACCCTAATTTTCAATAATCATTATTAAATCATCGTGTTTAGTGCCTAAAAATAATTTTGAGTACACACATTGGCGCCGACTAAGGGGATACATGTAAACAGATCGTGTTTTTCCATTGAGAAAGGTGCGGAAAAAGTCATGGTCGAGAACACGCATAAAATCAGCGAAGAAAGAAAAATCGTGGTCCAGAAAAACTGTTACGAAATAGTTAAAGGAACCGTTACGAACCAATTGAAGAAAGTGTTGCGAAACAGAAGCAGATACTATGGTGAAACAACAGCAGAAACCGTGGGAAAAATCTTTACAATCAGCAATAGAAATAAGTGTTCCAGCAAGCGTTACAAAAGCCTAACAAAACCAACCAACCGGTTCACTTTGATGATCCGGTTCAAAAGTCTGGTTCGGTTCAGCTCCAACCACTCCCGTATCTGGTCCGACCTGGTTCAGACCGTTCGGGTCTAACCAGTTATCGCGTCAGCATAGAAGATCCAGTCAGCGTTTGACACATCAACCACAACTCTACCACGTAAGAAGATAGGTCCAGTCAGCGTGGAACGGTGTGAACCAGTTACCGTGCCAGCATAGAAGATCCAGTCAGCGTTTGACACATCAACCACAACTCTACCACGTAAGCAGATATGCCAGTCAACGTGGCAACTTCATAACAAGTGCCACGTCAGCAAGTATCCAGTCAATAACCATCTTTTTGCGGTGTGTGTTGCCACGTCAGCATCTAGTCTCGTGGCACGCCAGAAAATTTGGTCCATTCAGCAACTGCCATGTTAGCAGCCTTGGTTGAGCTATCGCCACGTCAGCGTACTTTTCACTGGCATCACTGCCACGTCAACAACATGATGCGCGCTTTGTTCAAATTTTTTTCATTAATAACTTCTTCGTTTTAAATCCGAGTTGAGTGATTTTTGGGTCGTTGGAATCATCTTTCAATTCCTTACAACAGGGAAGAAAAAAATCTTGTGTTTGAGAAACTTTTATATGCACTTGGGGCAACAACATGATCAAGTTCGAGGTTCGTGGATATCAACATGATCGAGTTCAAAGTTCGTTGTATTTGTTGCTTGAGGTTCGTCAACGTCATGATCCATTGAAGATATTGCAAATGAGGATTGCTTAGACCCTCCAATATTTAGCCTTGCATCACATCGCAGGCACCTAAAACCTCACCTTGCACGTGAGCACTTAAGTCTTGCTTTTATGGAAAGCATAGAAATCTCGACCTGCATGCGATTATGAGGACTTGCATCCGTGTGAGCCCAAAGTCTCGTCTCAACCATAAGCCCAACGCCCGATGTTGGTCCAAAGTCTCGTCTCAATCACGAGCCCAATGCCTGATATTAGTCCAAAGACTCGTACTCAACACAAGCAACAACCATCCTTCCCGAGCAACGAGCGCTACATCCTTTTTACGTTGCGAGCAAAAAGCCTTGCCACAGCTGCAACTACACTACATTCTACTCAAGACTCGACTAGCTCTCGAGTAACACAAGTCCACTACGTGGAAAACAGTCTTTCCTAGCACGTGAGCAAATTTCATTACAGGTTATCACAGTTGGGGGCGCCTTTGTAATATGTCTACTCATACTTGGGGGAGATTTACGTCATCAACGGTCTACGCAGAAGGAAAAAGAAACTTTTTAAATCCCAACAAGTTGGAGGTTAAGAGGGGATGGTGGTTGTACCATCTATTATATAGACGGAGGCCCGCAAATCAAGTCCGCTAAGAAAGATTCCAGAAGTCTTGTGGCCCAAGTTGCTTGCATATCAAGTTTAGATCAGAATTAGTTTTACATAAACTGTATAAATACATCTGTCCTAAACCCTAAGGGAATCTGAAATCCTAGGTTAAATTACCATAACTATTTTAATCTCATATCAATACAACACTCTCCCTATGAGATTCCTCTGTGGATGTAGGCAACACTTGTCGAACCATGTTAAATTATTGTCTTCTCGGTTTATCTCTAAATCGCTTCCGAACCCTAATTTTCAAAATTTTCATCAAAGCATCGTGTTTAGTGCCTAAAAATAATTTTGGGTAAAAACAAAATCCTCTGACTATAAATCATTTGAAAAGTGAAATTCAATCTCATTCTCCAGATCCCATATTCTTTCAGAAACAAAAATTAATGAAATTTATTCAAAAGGAACTAACTTTTGGATACAAGGCCCTATAGGTTTAGCAGGAGTCTTATGTGTGATATAGAAAGATAGGTTGCATGTAGAAATTATCCAAGAAGAACGAAACCCTGTTTTTTTTTCATAACACGTTGATGCCTCTGTAGGTCACTGGATCTTAACTTGCATTTTTCTATGCCATAGGAATCCTGAATCGCCTGAGAAGATCTTAACTTGCATTTATGGTATGTCATTCATGATTTAGATCTATCTTATTCTTTACCTTGGCTCTTAACTGGTGATTTAAACACCTTTCTATCTGAGTCTGAAAAAATAGGAGGTTAGGCTACTCACTCTAGGAAACAGTCTTTTTCTACTAGAATCATTAGAAATTTGGATTTGAGTGTTGTTGTTTGGTATGGAGACCCATAATATACATGGTTCAAATATAATAAAAGGGAAGATTTATTTAATAATATTTATATTGTATAAGGATTTACTAAGCCTTCCTCCGCATCAATATTTTCTTGCTGCTCGATTGAATAATTTACTGTCTACTGGAACTGATCATGCACCTATCTTAATGGACACAAATCCTGAGACCCTTAGGAGTCATAAGCCTTTCATGATCTTTGCATATTGGATTGGGCATACCAAATGTAATAGTATCATAGCAAATGCTTGTACCTCTCCTTTATTTATTAATGATTCAGATATCTTAGAAGATAAACTTGTCTTAACTCAACAGGCTTTTTCCAATTGGGGTTCCGTAACTTTTGGAAGTATACAGAAGAAAATTCACTAACTTAAATATCGACTTCACTACTTGCTTAATAACAATCCTAAAGCTGAATTGATTTATTAATGCTCTTAGTTTCAATTAGAATTTTCGAAGTGGTATGATATTGATGATCAATATGCTATGAACAATTACAAAGATAATTACTTTGCGTATCGAGAAATACTAAGTAATTCCAATCCAGATTTAACTTTAGGTGTAGAAGAAACTGTATTGTTCTTAGGACAATTTGGTGATAAATTCAACAGAAAAGAACGGAAATAGATCGGAAAGATAGTAACTCTGCTGTAGCAGCCAACTAACACTTCATTAATTCATACTTAGATGAAAATAGGGTTCTCTTACAGCTTAAATGTAATACTCAAAGAAAACGGAAACCCTAAACTATGAATAAATCAGAGTCGGACACTTGTCCACAATCAATTACGCCAATAATAGCCAATGATTAATTGGCTGACTCACTTATTTAGGAAGACGAACATGTGATGAGGGCAATTGAGAGTAAACAGACGGTCAAACTTAGAAAAGCACATGACAATTCCCCCCCCCCCCCCCCCCCCCAACCCCCCCATCAGCAAATCCTTGTCCTCAAGGATGAAATTTAGGAAAATGGTGTGCTATGTGTGACGCATCTTCCCATGTAGTATCCTCAGGTGATAAATTAGTCCACCTAATAAGCAATTGAGGTACAAAAATGCCATTGCATAAGATAGTTCTTGAGTCCAAGGCAACTGCAGGAATGAAAAGAATTTTGCCATCAATATCTAGAACATGTAGTGAAGGAGAATTAAGGGATATGTGTTGCCCCAACATGCTTCTTTAGTTGAGATACATGGAAGACAGGATGGATCCATGCTTCTGCTGGGAACTAGAGTTTCTAAGCAACTGCTCCTATCTTTTGCACAATAGGAAATAGTCCATAATACTTGGCTGCAAGTTTGAGGTTTCTTCTTAAAGCCACAAAATCTTGCCTACAGGGTTGCAACTTCAGATAAACCTTGTCACCCACCACATAAACTCTCTCAGTCCTTGTCTGATCAGCAGAAAAATTCATTCTTTCCTGGGATTTATGAAGAGTATCTTACAATAATTCAATGACAACATCTCTATTTTTTAAATACTCTTCAACAGCAGCAACAGAGGTTGTGGCAGTAGAAGGGAAAGCCAAGTGCGGTAGAAGGTAGCCATAGAATGCCTGAAATGGGATCATCTTCAAGCTTGTATGGTAGTTGGTGTTGTACCACTATTCTACAAGTGGAAGCCACAAATTCCATTTCTTGGGATGGTGACCACACATACACCTCAAGTATCTCTCCAGACAAGAGTTCACCCTCTCAGCTTGTCCATCAGTTTGTGGGTGGTAGGTTGTTCTCAAGTTCAGTTGAGTTCCCAATGCCTTGAATAGGTCTTGCCAAAAATTGCTGGTGAAATCTTGTCTCTATCAGATACAATGGAAGCAAGTAAACCATGAAGCTTGAAGACATGAGATATAAACTCTTTGGCAACAGAAGAAGTAGTGTAAGGATGATGCAAACCAATGAAGTGGCTGTATTTTGTTAATATTTCCACTACTACCAAGATGACAGACTTCCTCTCACTCATTGGTAATCCCTCAATGAAATCCATTGAAATGTGCTGCCATGCATGATCTGGAATTGGTAATGGTTGGAGCAACCAAGCAGGAAAAGTGTACTCCGCTTTATTCCTTTGACACACATCACAAGTGGAGACATATAGAAGGATGTCCTTTTTTATTGCAGGCCAGAAAAAGTAAGACTTGGCTCTAATATATGTTTCCTGCATACCAGAATGACCACCTACAGCTGAAGAGTGGATGTAATCCAAAATTTTGGTTTTGGTGTTAGCTGAATTACCCACATATAGTCTGACCTTGCAAGTAAGTATATTTAGTAGCTGATTGTGGAGTGAGTGCAAGATGGGAAAGAATATTCTGAACTTTAATTAGTGTCTTCAGGATAACTATCAATAAACTCTTGAGCCCATGCAGGTTGGGAGACAGAAGAAGAATGACAGCCAGCAGTTGGATGAGGTCTTCTGGAGAGAGCATCAGCTAGTTTGTTCTCTGAACCCTTTTTTTACTTGATTTCATAGTCAAAACCAAGGAGCTTCATAAGCCACTTCTGCTGTAGGAAAGTGGAGATTTTCCGTTCCAAGAAGTAATTAATACTTTGATGATCTGCCTTGATAATGAAATGAGTACAATGTAAATAATGCTTCCATCTAGTGACTACTTGGACAATAGCCAGTAACTCTTTCTCATATGTAGACAGTGCAGCAGCTCTTGGTCCAAGTGGTTTACTGTAAAAAGCAATACCTCTGCTTTCTTGCATAAGGACAACACCAATTCCAAAATTACAAGCATCTGTCTCAAGGATAAATTTTTTGGTGAAATCAGGTAAGGCCAGCATAGGAGTGGTGGTCATTGCATGCTTGAGCTCAACAAAAGCCTCAGTGGCATAAAAAGACCAATGAAAAGAATCATTCTTCAGTAAGTCAGTTAAAGGTCAACAAATAAGACCATAATCCTTTACAAATTTTATGTAATAACCTGTGAGGCCTAAAAATCCTCTAAGAGCTTTAATGCTAGTAGGTGTAGGCCAATTCACCATGGCAGAGATCTTCTCAGGATCATCCATGACCCCATTAGAAGTAATAATATGCCCTAAATACTCTAATTCAGGCTGACCAAAACAATACTTAGAGAAGTTTGCATAGAGTTTATGTTCCCTGAAAATTTCTAAAACAGTTTGTAAATGAAGCATGTGGTATTCTAAGGAAGAGATGTAGATTAAAATATCATCAGAATACAAGAACAAATTTCCTAAGATATGCTTGGAAAATGTTATTCATAAGAGTATGAAAGGTTGCTGGTGCATTGGGTAGACCAAATGGTATTACCTTGAATTCGAAATGGCCATGATGAGTCCTGAAATCAGTTTTGTGTGTGTCAGAAGGATAAACCCTGATTTGCTGATACCCAGACTTCAAATCAATCTTTGTAAAAAACTTGGAGCCATGTAACTCATCCAACAACTCATCAATGACTGGGATTGGGAATTTATCCTTGATGGTAATGCTGTTTAACTTCATGTAATCTACACAAAAAATCCAGGAACTGTCCTTCTTCTTAACAAGTAAAATTGGAGAAGCAAATGGACTGTTGCTTGGTTGTATAATACCAGAAAGTAACATTTCCTGAAATAAGTGTTCAACAACTGACTTCTGAATGTATGGGCATTTATAAGGTCTCAAGTTGACAGGCCCTGAATTATGTTGGAGAGGTATTTTGTGATCCAACTCTCTTTGAGGTGGCAGAGTTTTAGGCTCAGAAAAAACATCAGCAAATTGATTGAGTAGATTGGATATCTGTGGTGGAGGCTGAGATTGACCAGTGGAGGTGGAAATAGAGAATATTTGGCCTACCAACCCATGTGAATGCTTTTGAAAAAACTTTTAAACTGCAGATTCACTCATCATGCTCAGTGATGGTTGTTGTGTGATGCCATGTAAGGTGATCTTCCTACCCTTGTGCTTGAAGGAGATACATAACTTGGATAATTTGAACAATACATCTCCCAAGTTTCTTAACCAATATGCACCCAAAACAATATCACACCCTCCCAATGGAAGGGGTCTCAAGTCACTATACAACTTTGTCCTTGCATAGTCCACTCCAATTTAGAGCACAGGCCAGAGCTTACAGTTTTATCACCATTGGCCACAGTGACCAGTAAACTAGCAGTTTGTTCTATGGATCACTGTAAACTTTTGGCTAAGGCACAGTCAATGAAACTGTGAGTGCTACCAGTATCTATAAGAATGGAGATGACCTTCTTCTTTACAAAACCAGGTATTCTAATAGTGTCAGCTGGGACATTACCTGTCAAAGCATGTAAGGATATTTCCATATCACTCTCAAGAGGTTCTTCATCAGTTTCATGCTCAGTATCTCCTCCCTCCTCATAAATTTCCTCAGCTTTATCTCATATCAATACACATAAATACTGTTTCTTACAATTGTGACCTCTCATGTAGGGTTCATCACAATTAAAGCATAACCCCTTTTCTTTCCTGACTTGGACTTGTTCAGGAGTGAGTCTTTTGAGTGGTAGTGTGGGGATGACTTTAGGTGGTGGTGGTTGAGGAGCTGATGAAGTTCGCATTGAATTAGGTTTGGGAGGGAAGGTAGGTGAAGGAAAAGGTCTTGTGGTGGAGAAGTTGGTAGGAAAAGTTATTTGAGTAGGCTTAGTGGGCTTTTTTGTAGGGCCAAAGTTTTTTCCTGTATACTAGCAAGCGAAAAAGCATGAAATAATGTTTTTGGTTCAAACATGAGCACTAAACCCCTGAGCTCTTCATTTAATCCACCAATAAAACTTGCTATGAAGTATGTTTCAGGAAAATCCTTATGAACAATGAGCAATAATTCCTTTAAATATTCAAATTCTTCAAAATAATCATCTACAGTAGTTAGCTGAGCTAATTTATTGATCAATCCCACAATATTATCATGAGCAGGGTTCTCAAATCTTGCACAAATATTATCGCAGAAGTATTGCCAAGGAATATGGGTTTTATTGAGACTGAAATTATCATACCGTTTAGTTGCTTTTCCATCTTGATATAGATTTTCTATCCTCGTCTTGTTGAGATCCGATATATTGTGCATCTGAAAATAGTGTTCATATTTCTGAATCCAGCTTTTTCGATTATATCCGTCGAATCTGGGAAAGTCGAGTTTGGGTATACAATGTTGTGTATTGATATCTCGAGCACTAGAATGAGAAGTAAAAGGAGATCCACCATTTTGGTTAGAGAAGCCATGATATATCCTTGAGATCCATTTGGATCCTTGTTAAGATATCTAGTATAAAAAAAAACCAACTGAGAATGCAGACCCTTTTCGATATCCTCCTTAAGTGACTGCATGTTATTTTCAATCTCTGCCTTCATTGACTGTAAATCATCTTTCGTCGACATTGTACTGAGTTGCAGAGCTAGATTGTTGACCTTCGAGTGTAAGGGATCGATCTCAATTTTTTGCTTGTTGGTGGTTTCCTGTAATTCTTTGCAAGTCTGAACCACCATGATGGATGATAGGAAAGAACGACTCTGACGCCAATTGTATTGTTCTTCGTACGATTTGGTGATAAATTCAATAGAAAAGAAAGGAAATAGAACGAAAATAGATCGAAAAAATAGTAACTCTACCGTAACATCCAACTAACACTTCATTAATTCATACTTAGCTGAAAATAGGGTTCTCTTACAGCTTAAATGCAACACCCAAAGAAAAGGGAAACCCCAAACTAGGAATAAATCAGAGTCGGGGACTCGCCCACAATCAATTAGGCCAATAATAGTCAATGGAAAACTGGCTGAGTCACTTATTTAGGCATACAGACATGTGATGAGGGAACCTGAGAGTAAACACACGACCAAACTTAGAAAAGCACATGACAGAAACCATATTACTTGTTTACGGAATTCTCTAGGCACATGGTGTAAAAAGAGAAAAGAGATGGAGGGTTTGTTGAATATTCACTTTTAATATAGCATGACTACTTCTAATCCAGGTGAATGATGACCTTGTGGATTAACTTTCCCGTTATATATCAGCTACAGATAATAAAATTCAATCTTTTAAACTTTCCTTCTATTAATGAAATTAGAAGTACGATAGCTTAAATTCCATACTGGAAAGCACCGGGGACCTAATAGATGGGAGGTCATAGAGCAACATATAATACACTTTTTTGAAGTCCCAATTTGAATTTCTCTTATCAAACTTTGTTTCTTAAAATCGACTATCCCTTTACTCAAAATGACATTAAACTAATTAGTTTATGCAATGAAATTTTTTTATCTAAGTTAATGACCTATAAGATGAAACCTGTCATATCTAAGATTATATCACCTTAGATCTTGTGTCTAGTAAGTATTATTCAAGATAACAGTGTCATAGCATATAAGCTGCTTGACACAATGGACAAGAAGAAGGATAGAGTAGTTGTTATTGCTACCAAACTTGACATGTTTAAGGCGTTTCATCGGGTTGAGTGTTCTTTTGTTTATGATAGTTTAAAATACCTTGGTTTTGCTGATTAGTGGTGCAAGATGATATATCACTATCTTAGGATTCATACTCTTTCTGTTTTACTAAAACTGATCACTTACTTTACTCATTCTAGAGGATTAACATAAGGATATAGTTTATCTCCTTATGTTTTTATAATTTCCGCAAATACTTTGCGTCTTCTTTTAATTTAAACCGAAACTAAAAATGAATAATCATAGGGTGAAATCAGGTAGAATTGGTCAAGCTATTACACATCCATTTTTTTTGCAGATGATGTGATTTCGTTTCTTAGAGCTAAAACTTCCAAGTGATGACATACACAAGATATTTTATTTAGGTTTATTAAAGCACCGGGTCAACTAATTAATCATATTTAGAGTGACATTGCTTTTAGTAAGAAATTATCTAGGCATCGATAAACTGAGATAACTAATTTGTTGCAAATGAAGTCAATGAAGCTCTTGGACAAATATCCAGGAGTTCTCTTATTCCTAAGATCGAAAGTTGTAGGTTTCCAACATAATTTCTCAAATGCGGTAAAAATTTGATGTTCGGAAGGAAACGTTAACCCCTCAACTAGGAAGAGCTATTCATATTCAAATAGTGATGAACTCTGTTGCTACGAACCATATGTATTGTTTCTTATAGCATGTTGCTATCTTACAACCGTTAGAATTCATTTAAAGAAGTATCGGTGGGGACATCAACTAAACAAGAAAGAATTTAATCCAAAATATCGGGGAAGCTTATGTCTTCCGAAAACGTATGGGAGCTTAGGTTTTAAGAATATTAATAATATTAATTTATCTTTTTTAACTTAAAATGACATGATGAATAATCCTCACGAACTTTGTGTAAGAGTATTAAAATCTTAATACTTTCCTAAAGCATTCTCTTTTACATTCTAAAGAATCTAAACCAGGGAACAGAAGTACTTGGATGTGTAAGGGAATATGTAAAGGAGTTGAAATAGTTTAAAAGTATCATGTATGAAAGGTTGCTACACGAGAGGAAATAAACATATGGTAAGACAATTGGTTGTATAAGAAGGAAGACTAGGTGATCAACTGAATATCATCTGCAGAACTATACTACCATTGATCAACGGATCAATTAATCACTTTTCTCATGAGTGGGAAGAGACAACACTGGGTGAAATTTTCAATTCATCTCAAATTAAAAATAATACAGGTAAGGATTTCCATCTATGAATAAGGAGACTATTAGGTGGTGTTAGAGCATTGCTCGATTGAACCCATAAGTTTTGCTATCTCAAGTTTTTCCATCTATGGGTAATGAGCATTGACCGATATATTGCTATCCAAATTTATAATATTCCTTAATTTGCTTAAATTTTTAGCAATATTTAAATGAATTTATATACCACATGTCAAATCATAAATAAATCCACGATCCAATGTCAATAAAAAATCATTTTCCCTTGATAGTGTGGAATAATTAGCCAAGATTAAAATCCAGAAAATGGAATATTTCATTATGGACTGCTAAAATATAAGTCCGGTTAAAAAGCACACAAAAGAATTTAGTCAAATATGCCATTTACTTTTAGCTCGATTCCTTATTTTGTCTTTTTTTTTTTCTTCTCCAATTTAAAATTAATCACGAAAAAGGTCTTAACTTTCAAAATATAAGTCGGATTTTAATAAAATTCATATTTTTGGAAAGGACTCGAAAAGACCTGTAAAACAAGATCCATCGTTGATATGAAATTCGAAAAATAAAATAATTAACGTGGAACCAGATCGGGGATATATTGCGCACCCAGTTGCAACTTGGCCAAAACTTAGTTCCCACAAGAGTATGCATTATGCACCCAGGTGCAACTGGAAAAACTTATTCCCCATAAGAATATGCATTATGCACCCATGTGAAACATGGAAAAAACCTATTTCCTATAATAACATGTATTATTCACTGGGGTGCAACCTGACCATTTTTTTTTTAAGTAAGAGTACGCATCATATTTACTATAAGAATATGCATTTGCATTATATACTTGGGTGTAACCAAGCCAAAACCTATTTCTGGAAAGAATATGCACTATGCACTCGGGCACATCTTATGTACTCCGTGGATAAATCTAGGTTTATCCTAGTAATCACCTACAATATATTATAGACAACCAAAATTATTAGTTCATGATCTCGAGCGATAAACCCACCACCATTACTATCACATTAGCCATTAGGACATCAACTAAAAAAAAGTATTTAAAAAGAAAAATAAGAACAACAAAAACTTCAAAAAAAAAATGTACATTATGCACTTACGTGCATCTAGGTCAATACCTATTTTTCTGTCAGAATATACGTTATGCACTCAGGTGCATCTTGTGTATTTCGTTGATAAATCTTGGATTAACCTAGTAATTACCTCCAATTTATAATACACCACTAAAATCACTGAAATTTGCAATTTGAATACAAACCTAATCTTCCATTACATTCTTCGCCGTTCAACTGTTCCTCTTAGGACTTTTAGAATTCATCTTCAATTAGCTTGCTAAGCTCATATAGCTAATATGAACTCAATCAAAATATATATTGTCGTTCTATAATATTAAAACTCCATCGATCTGACCCCTGCTGTCCACAACCATGATTCTACGGCATTACCAATTGGTCAATTGGTACCGTGAAAGCTTGGTACACAACCATCTATTTACCTCTCAAATTGAACCCAATTTCCTCTCCATCGAGTACCACAAGATGCAATTTCGACCCAATCTTGGATTGCATACAAAACCCCCAAAACAATCGATGTTAAAACCCTCAATGTGAACTCAATTTCAGTTCAACTGAAGAAACCCCAAATCTGTTGTTGTAAACACCTTCATTCAAGTCTTGGTAAAAATACAAACTACCACCATTGACAACACTCTCAGTCCTTGATACATAACCAAGTTGATTCATGGCAACAACACTTGCAGTCTTCAATCTCTACCAACTTCAACTTCTGATTTCCGAAGAACAGATCGAACTCAGTTTGCGGGAAGGTAAACCAAACTTTCATTGCAGAAATCTATCGATCCATGATCTCTCCGTCTTGGTTTCAAGATGGCAGCTTGAAGAAGAATGAATCTCATATTTGGCCCTTTTCTCATGATTAATTTTTGAATTGATTATAAAAGGAGAAGGGGCATATAGGTGACTTAAGATCAAATATTAATACTTTCAGTTTGGTCAGAATACCCAAAATGGATGTTACATTACACCCATTGAATGTAATTATTGTCTTTTTAAACTATAGTGATATTTTGCTTATCCTATACACCCAGGAATTCAAATCCAAAAATTAATTAACTAATTATGTGAATTAAAATCAAACTCTAATGGAACATGAACTTCTTGTGCTCTTGAGGATAAAAGTTCTTTAATCTTAACAACATCTAATAGAAGCGGGGGCGGAGCCAATGGTTCACTAACCCTGTCTCTCGCTAGACCCCCACCAAAAAAATAATTAAATATCATCTACTAGTTTACATTTCGTATTTAGTCCCATCTAGAATTTTGGATTTAGTCCACAAAGTTCCACACATTTATTAAAATTTCTTTTTAGGCCCCCTTGATTTTATTTTTTAGCTCCACCACTCAATACAATATTTATACACGAGTACCGGCTCGAAGATGCTCACGGTGCGTCGACCCGCGCCTCATTCTCCATCCTATAACTAGAAAGCAGTAAGCTTACTATTTGAAATAAAACTAGCAGTTCTTAGAAAAACTGAGAAAAAACTAGCTAGATTCATGTAAACCACGACGATTGATCAGGCTCTTGGACTAATTTATAATCGGAAAAGAAATTTAGCCGTCCGAAGCTGGGGATCCCGATAAAATCATAGGAGACTAAATGGTGATTAAAATAGATGTGTAGCTGTTTTCAAAGCTCTCATCAAGGTTGCTTCCAGAACAATTCAATATCCCTTCAAGTAAAATGATTTTAATTTCATTGGGATCATTAAAATGCTTAAACTAATTCAATTAGAACACAAAAAAATTAATAAAAGATTGAATTCATCGTCTTCATTTCGTATTAGTCTTCTTCCTTCTCATACCTTCGATTTCACGATATCTTTTTGGAGAAAAATCCTAACCCTACGCCGCAGCCTTCGTCTTCCTTTCGTCAACCTTTTGACATCACCATATACTTTTGATACACAATATTTATACATGTCTGTAACACCCCAATGTACAAATGATTGATCACTGCTGATTTACGAGGAAAGTGACACTACGTAGAAAGAGAGAAAGCGATCAATCGAGGGATGGAGTAGATAGTTGGGTATATATATATATATTGCTCGAATCCTTCGAGAGAGAGACAAACAGTGTGCGAGATGGCGTCGTCAAATGGAGGAGTACCACCGGGGTTTCGGTTTCATCCAACAGATGAAGAATTACTTCATTACTATTTGAAGAAGAAGGTTTCCTTCGAAAAGTTTGATTTGGAAGTTATTAGAGAAGTTGATTTGAATAAGATGGAACCATGGGACTTACAAGGTAAGAACTCTCATACTATAGCTTCATGATCAGTAAAGAGCTAATTTATACTGGCAAACTCCTCTTAATTTCTTGCCTTGCATGGTTCTGTAATACGTAATTAACCATGCAAAATTCATGCATATGATTCTTGCGCCATGGTGAAGTCGGTTCACTAACTTTTTCTTTTCTTCTTGTTGTGTATCATTTTTGTCAATTGTGATAGCAATTTCTGAAAAACTCACTATGAACTTTTCATATCTGAAAACAAATTAATATTGATCAATAGTAATTTTCTTACTAGTATTTGAAAGTTAAAGAGTCGTTTGTATTTTTTGATAAGATAATCACATCTACTGATTATCTTCTAGTGTTTATTCTGTCAGAGAATTCTCATCAAGATAAGAGAATTCTTGTGTCAGAGACTCAGAGAATAACCAAGACCTAAATGGGAATTTTAGTTCTTCCGGCCGGATCCTGTAGTCCAGGAGCCAAAATACCTAATTAAATCACATTTGTTGACACGCGTCCTTTATGGTAGGACCATTTGACACCATTTTCTAGGTAACCCTAATTAAGAGGTTAGCTGTTGAAATTTGAAAGTTCAAATGAGTCAACCTAGCTACCATCTAGTCAGAAACCTGTTATTTGAACTCTAAAACAGTACTAATTCCTCACCTAGTAGGATAACGCGCCAAAAGATGAGCAGGGTAGGGCACTGCAGTAGCCTCTGGCGGAGGCAGGTGAGAATAGGAAGTTCCATAGCAGCTAGCATGCATATTAGCAGATTTTCACCAGATCAACGTTTAAGTACACGACATCTGCTTTAGGATGCGGATGTAATTGTTATATTTTGCATTCATTTATCAATACATGTGTTACTTTGTATCTCCATGGGTTAAATTTGTTTATGTCATGCAGAGAGGTGTCGGATAGGTTCCACACCACAAAATGAATGGTACTTCTTCAGTCATAAAGACAGGAAGTATCCTACAGGCTCGAGGACAAATAGAGCAACCAGTGCTGGATTCTGGAAGGCTACGGGGAGAGACAAGTGCATTCGGAACAGCTTCAAGAAGATTGGTATGAGGAAAACCCTAGTTTTTTATCGAGGTCGAGCTCCTCATGGTCAAAAGACTGACTGGATCATGCACGAGTACCGGCTCGAAGACATTGATGATGCTCAAGGCAATGTTAGTGTAAGTAGTTCCACCACCTGATAATTAGTTATATGATTGATTCCCTAGCATGTACCTTCATATATATAGTTTAGTCCCTACCATCCATATTTAATCACCTTTAGCTAAATCTATCCAATGAATTCAAGCCCTACAACTTAAAAGCTAAAGCCAACCCCTACGGTAACGTTAAGCCTTTGTGCAGTAAAACCAGTGTGGCTCATCTACTCATCCTGTAAGTCATCATCCATCTACACTCATGCATGATCAGTTGTAAATAATGTGAGATGCAATTGCATCCGAGTCCGTGGATAAAGGGGGGGTCAGAAGGCGGAGACATATATGAAGGCATTTTTGGCTTATAGTCACTGCTAATACATAGACACAATATAATCTCAAAAGCAATATATAGATATAATTACAGATGAGTATATGATAATTGATAATTGGTTTACCACAGCTTCGTGCTCGCATCTTAGTTTTGCTTTGGTTCGTCATAGTCCATATATATAGTCTTACTCTGTAAATTGTAATGCTTCTTATTAGGACCCTCAGTTCAAATCAAATAGAATGGATCATTAAGTTTTAAAAGCATGCACGTCACACTCACCTTACATTCCCTTTAATCTGGAGTTTCTTACCAATAAAACCTTACTTAAAATGTTAAAAACCCTTCATCTCCTGCAACACAATTGGTAGCACCACCCCCAACGTTTTCCCCAACATGAAAACACACTATTATGCTTGGTCTAGTCTAGTTCCTTGCAAGGCTCACCAAATTGATTTCCTCAAGATCAATTAATGAGAGAACCATAAAATTCCCAAATTAACGAGAGTTTAAGTAATCATCAAGTAAAAAACTTAAACTAATTAAACAAGTAGTTTCATAACGTTGACTCTCTGTATGCACGTGATTAGCCATGTGAGAACACGTAAGTCCCAAGTTTAACCTAGTTTAGTAAGATTGAAGGTACAAACAAAGTAAAAGGTTCTCTTACACATCAAATTAAGTTGAGTTTTAATTACTAATTGGTTGGAAGTAAACTAGAAACTAAGCAATGTAGATCTCTTTTGCAGTATTGTCTGGTTTTATTATTGGTTTAGTAAATTAATGGCGCACTAGTGCTGCATGTATTTGCCAAGTTATTGTCATGGGATTTGAGCATCGAGATCCCCTTTGTCCCGGCTTAGGTTTATTTTCACATATCAAAAGGGATACATGAGTTTCATGCATTGAGGTGTTACATCGTGCTACATGAATATCCATGTGCATTTATCTTATCGTTTGACCGATATACAGTGTTACAAACAATATTGAGACTTGGGAGCACTAGCTAGTTGTATAAGGTATAATTTCATGTTTTAATAACTGGGCGTTTTACGATTACGTAGGAAGATGGTTGGGTAGTATGCAGAGTCTTTAAAAAGAAGAATCTATTTAAGGTAGCAGGAAATGATCATCTACAAGGAGGAGGTAGCAGCAGCAGCATAGGTAATGCAGATCATCAACACCACCACCATTTACTCATGAACAATGCAACCGCAAATAATCAGCAAAGAGCAACATTGACAGCAAACAACAATAGTATTCATAATCACCAGGAATATCTTCGTCGGCAACATGGTCATCAGCAAATCAACACAAGTTTCGATCTCTACAAACCTGTCGACCTCGCTTTACATTACTCTCATCTTTCAGCCCCTTCATCTGATCCTCATCACCACCACCATTACATGCAACAACAACAACAAACTAATACTGATCACGACCTTCTTCAAATTCAACAACCAATGGGCGGGGGATCATACCATGATTATAGCTCTGCTAATCCTGCAATGCTCAAACAGCTTTTGTCGAATCAGAGAGATTGTGACATCGGGGGTGATAGTTTAGTAGTTGCTTCAGAGCAAGTACATGAATATCCACCAAATGCAGCTGTGATTGAAATGGGCTTAGATATAGTTGGAACGACAACTACATCATGTGAACCGACTGCAACACAGCAGATGATACGCGGAGGAAGAGATGATGAACACGATCAGCACCCCCATAATCATCAACAAGGGTTGAACGATTGGGCCATGCTTGACCGATTAGTCATGACTAATAACAACCCTAATACTAATCATGATATTGGTCAGAGTCAAGAAGAATCTCCTTCTTCAAAAGGGATGGCTGGATTTGGTGATCATCAGGATGAAGTGCATCAACAACAAACAAATGCTTCATCATCATCGACTCAACAAATAAATCCACTTTCACTTCGTGGTGAAATGATGGATTTTTGGGGGTATGGGAAATAATAATGAGAACGATAAGCCACGCATACATACATAAGCATTCGATTTATTATCAGTTAAATATGTACTTATTTTTTATTTATATAATAATTATTAAGTTGATGTGATATTAGATGGACATGAGTCGAATCAAATTATAGCCTGTTATTAATGACATTCAAATAAGGGATTGTATTACGATACTGGTTTCCTAGATCAGATTATGCAAAACATTTTGGCACGTAATAGACCATGAACGATTAGCCTGCTGCTTGCATTTAGAATTGAAAAACGTAGCAGAATTAACGAGTAAAGTACTCCCTCCGTTTAACAACTAGAGAAAGTTCCAGTTCTTTTGGAGTGTCAAGGCCTAGCCTGCTAGGCCTAGGCCAGTGAAATAAACTTTAACCTTCTACCAGGATGTCCAGTACGAGTATGACACACTAAAAACTAGATGACCGCGCGCGGTGGGGGCCGACGAAGAAAAACCATAACGACTAATAAAAACTAACCATACGTCCACCTTTATAACAAATTAATGGCACAAACTGTTGGAAAATGATTAATAAATTTTTTTTTTAAAGTTTTAATAAAAAATTATAATTTATTGTTTTATTTTGTGAATGAAACTTTTTAGTCCCACATCGTGGAGTTTCCAATTTTTAGTAGTTTTAAGAAACTATATAAACCTTTTAGTCCTACATCGGTGAGTTTTTCTTCTTAAGTTGTATTTGTCAATTATATAAAGAAATTCACTACTTTTGTAAAATCTATGGGAAAGGGGTTGCTCTATATTTTAGAGGGACCCCTAAGGGAAAATATTTTATAGCGTTTCTTAAGAGTTCACGATTTTCCTTAAAGGTTTTTTCGGAGTTGCCAAGCTCAAGTTGAGCATCTACTACATATGCTAGTAGTAGGTGTAGTAGGGTGTTTTATCCTGGAGATATCCGTCCTGTGAGGGCTATAGCATCACTCTTGAGTGTAGCCGGGCGCTAATGTCTTAAGGGCAACGTGTTGAACAAGTGACTCACTCTGTTTCTCCAAAGTTTTGCCTTGTTGCTGTTGTGGAGATATGAGAGGCTCGTTCGTTTCGCCAATCGATCAATTTCATTATAAAGGAGATAAGTATCAATAACTTTTGCTTATTTGATTTTTTCTTTATTTTAATTATTGCACCCAACAATCTTAAGACATTATTATGTGTAATAATAAAAAAAATGGTTGGTTGGTTTGTGAATCATGGATGTTAATTGTGGAGTGAAAAACAAAAACAAATGTTTTGGTCAGCTGTAGAGTTTCGAGATTATCTCTTAACCTAGAAGGAATTTCGATGAACCCTTTTGACACAACGTAGTAGACTGATAGTTACCCACGTAAAATTTCAGAATTTTTGGAGTTGTAAAAGTATTTTTTTGATATTTTACAAAAAACAAATGTTCCTGAAAAATTCTGACGGGCAAACTTTTGTTGTTAACTAAAGTATTTTTTATGGGGTAATCATGAGTTTTTTGATATGGTGGTTCAAACGAAGTTTGTAAATCTAGATATTATCTTCAAAACTCATATTTATCTTCTTTCGGAACTAAGGTTTGTGAGATGTGGTGTATTAGGTGATTGGGAAATTACCGTGTCCGTGGTCAGAGTATAAACGAAGATTGTGACATGAAATTGAAAAGGAACATGGCTACCAGGCGCATGTGGATGAACACAAGTCTTCCAAAGCTGACAAAGGCGGGAATATCAAACACAACTCTAACTATGTCTTCATAAGAAAGGTATGTTTCGTAAAACTGAATCCGGTTACTTTAATTAAGGGTGATTGTTATGTTTGTAAAATTCCGGGCCATACGGTAGTAAAGTGTAGACAACATAAAACCTTAATAAGTAGAAAGTTAATGCTAATTTAGTTGAAACAAATTAGAACGAGTTCATTGACATGATGTCGGAAGTTATTTTAACAACCAATGTGAGAGACCAGAAGGTGGACTCTGGAGCCACAAGAATGTTTGTTGAAACAGAGACCTGTTCACCTCCTATCAGAGGATAGGGGATGTCGAGAAACTCTTTGAGTAACTCATCTGCAATAGAGGTTGCATAAAAGGAAAGGTCGAGCAGAAGCTCATATCTGTAATACTCACATTGAATGAAGTTTTCATGTTCCAAGCATATGCAAGAATCTTGTATCTTGTTCTATTGTAGATGGAAAAAGATTAAGATCTTAATTTCTGGAAAACTTGTTGTAAAAGGCAGTTATTTTTTAGCAAGAGTTATAGGACTTGGGTCTATATAAGCTTAACGGAAAAAACTGATGATGTGAACATAGTTGATTCTTGTGCTTTCTTTTGTGATTGATTGTTTATGTGGTAAGCTTGTAACCGTAAAATTATAAGTCAATGCTTAACTGGATAGCATAGGTTGCGTACCCAAATTTAGTTTGGATTTGAACACAAAAGTGAAATGAATATGCTAAAAATCTTTTAGCACAAATGTTCATAGTAATTCTAATCCCTTAGAATTAAAGTTAGGCCTAGTTGACATGAGTTCAACCCAAAACCACTATGGTAAAAGATGGTTTATAACTTCCGTAGATGATTGTACGAGGTACTATCTTGTAATTGCTTAGGGATAAGGATGATGCCTTAGAACCTTAAGATGTATAAACTTGAAGTTGAAACCAATTAGAAGCCTTGAACATATTAATTGTATCCTTAAGGAGATCATAATTACCATGTTGATTAGTTCAGGATTACCTGCGGTCTTGTGGGAGGGGAAGTCCTCTTAACTAGTATATCCTGAATATAGTACCCTTAAGGATCAGATGAAACTCCATATGATTTATGGAAAGGTAGATGACCTTCTTATGAATATGTCAAAGTGTGGGGGTGTTTGACTAAGATTGTCATTCCTCTTCCTAGAAGAACTAGATAGAAACCAAAAATGGTGATTGTGTCTTCATATAAGGTATGCTGAGTATACTTCTACATATAGATTTTTGGTTGTGTGTTCTGATTTTTCATACTTTTGGTGTGATTTTTCTGACTTTGTTGTGAATACTATTACATAATCTAGGGATGCTGAGTTCTTTGAACATGTTTATTCTTAAACCTGTACCTCATTAGAGATGTGTTGTTGATCCCCTAGATTTATTTTCAAATAGTCAGAACTTATCTTAAAGGAAGATGAAGTTAAGGTTGAGCCTAAGAGAAGTAAAAAAATTAGACTTGAGACTTCTTATGAAGCCGACTTCATAACATGCCTAGCTTAGTCTAAGCCCTACTTGTAAAGAAGCCTTGATATCTACTGAAACCCCATTCTGGTAAGAAGCTTCATTTAGTGAAATGGACTCAGTCCGTCGGAACCTGACTTGGGAGGTTTATAGTTTACCTCCAGAGAGTAAGACCATGAGATGTAAATGAGTCTTTAAGAGGAAACATTAGGTATATGGAACTGTAGAAAAATATTAGGCTAAGTTGGTAGCTAAAGGCTATAAACTAAAAGAAGGTGTATATTTCCTTGATTCTTATTCACATGTGACGAGATTTACTTACGTTGAGATGCTAATTGTTATTGCTGTCATAAACAAATTAGAGATCATATGGATGTTAAGACAGCTTTTCTAAAATGTGAATTAGATAAAGAAATTTACATAGACCAACCTGAGGACTTTGTAGTGAAAGGTTATGATGACAAAGTTTGTAAGTGAACAAAATTTTGTATGGTTTATAAAATAAGCACGTAAACAGTGACATGGAAAATTTGATCATGTGATAATGTGTAGTGGATTTAAGTTAATGAATCTGACAAGTATATTTACAAGTAACTTGTTAAGGATGCCTGTGTGATTGTATGCTTGTATGTTGATGATATGCTTATACTTGATACAAACATAGATGTGATTAATTCCACTAAAACATGCGCTGAATGAGAACGTTGACTTGAAAGACTTAGGCCCTGTTGATGTAATCTTAGGGATGAGGATTAGAAAATAATCTAACATATGTAGTCTTAGTCATTCTCATTATTTTGAATTTGTGCTTAAGAGATACAATCAGTGTGATTGTAAGCCTCTTGTACTCCGTACGATTATTCTTGTAGACTCAAGAAAAAAGGGTAATGGAGTATCTTAACTTGAATACTCAAGAGTTATAGGATGTCTGATGAATTTAATGAACTGTAAGAGTCCAGACATTGCCTATATTGTGAGTAAGTTAAGTAGATATAATATAGTCCAGAGCAATAGCATTCAGATGCACTGAGTAGAGTATTATGGTACCTAAAATACTCTATTACCTTTTATTTGATTTATCAAAGGTATCTTGCTGTCCTTGAGGGACTTTGTGATGTAAACTGGATAGTTGACTCAGAGGAGTCTAAGTCTACGAGTGGATATGTTTCACTCTAGCATCAGGGTTTGTTTTGGAAGATTTACAAACAAACATATATTGCTCAATTCATTATGGAATCTGAGAGTATTGAGTTAGATAAAGCACGAGAGGGGCCGAGTGCCTAAGATGTTTTTTAGAAGACATTCCTCTCTGGCATAGGCTGTGCCAGCTATATCTATACATTGTGTTAGCCAAGATATAATAGCTAAAGCTGAAAATAACTAATCTCAATCGGCGTTATTTCCATTGATTGGATAAAGTCCAAGGAGAATATCGCGCAATCTTTGACGAAAGGTTTATCCCAAGAGATAGTTAGAAATGCATCGAGGGGGAAGGGGCTTAAGCTCATAAATTAAACTTGCCATGAAGGATACTCAACCTTGCTGACTGGAGATCCCAAGATCAAGGTTTCGAATGAGACAACTAATTTGTGGTGGGTAAAGGTAAACACTATCAGAGAATTTTATCTCTGTCCCTTCCCTATGGTGTAGACGTGATAGTGTGACTGCATGTGAAGGATGACTTTTAAGAAGTCTTAATGAGTTCTATAGTTTCAATTTAAGATTGAAGTGGGGTGTAGCAGTAACACTCTTTATGGAAACTCACCTATCTGAATGAGGAAGTGGGCCTTCCTATGAGAATATGAGCTTTGATTCTCTAGAGCATTCTGAGAAACAGGATATGTCCAGGGCCAAATTGGACAAAACGACGAGCTTGGCAGCAATCTTGGAGATATCACCCGTGGTTGTTATCACGAATTACATCAAATGCTAGCAGTTCAAGACATAGTTCACTGTCTCTAGCAAGTAATTCCGGTAATATCTCACTAAGCAAAGGTTCAAGACCTCATGGACACCTCTGCCTAAAATGGTATTTCCTGCGCTTTTTATGTGATTTTCGTTTTGATGGTTTTGGTATTACTGGAACTTAGGACCTAAAGGTCACTAAGGGTTCACTAGTTCATGCTTTTTCACTTTGGTGAAAGATACCTATAGTCTCACCATGTGAGAACTAAAGATGAAAGCTCTCAATACTATTATGATTTATGCAATCCATAGTATGACCCTGGGGTCAACACACTTTTGTGTGAGGGAGAGGACGTAGAAATGACTAGTATGATTTCAACACTTGCACGATCAGTCTGTTTGGATCGTGAGGTTGGGATGTTGATTTACCAAGATCTATCTGTGTTTTCATGTTTTATTGAGTTTTCATTCATGTGGGGGATTGTTGGAAAACGATTAATAAAAAATTTTTTTAAAGTTTTAATAAAAATTATAATTTATTGTTTTATTTTGTGAATGAAACTTTTTAGTCCCACATCGTGGAGTTTCCAATTTTTAGTAGTTTTAAGAAACTATATAAACCTTTTAGTCCCACATCGGGAGTTTTTCTTCTTAAGTTGTATTTGTCAATTATATAAAGAAATTCACTACTTTTGTAAAATCTATGGGAAAGGGGTTGCTCTATATTTAGAGGGACCCCTAAGGGAAAAATTTTATAGTTTCTTAAGAGTTCGCGATTTTCCTTAACGGTTTTTTCGGAGTTGCCAAGCTCAAGTTGAGCATCTACTACATATGCTAGTAGTAGGTGTAGTAGGGTGTTTTATCCTGGAGATATCCGTCCTGTGAGGGCTATAGCATCACTCTTGAGTGTAGCCGGGAGCTAATGTCTTAAGGGCAAAGTGTTGAACACGTGACTCACTCTGTTTTTCCAAAGTTTTGCGTTGTTGTTGTTGTGGAGATATGAGAAGCTCGTTCGTTTCGTCAATCGATCAATTCCATTATAAAGGAGATAAGTATCAATAACTTTTGCTTATTTGATTTTTTCTTTAATTTAATTATTGCACCCAACAATATTAAGACATTATTATGTGTAATAATAAAAAAAATGGTTGGTTGGTTTGTGAATCATGGATGTTAATTGTGGAGTGAAAAACAAAAACAAATTTTTTGGTCAGCTGTAGAGTTTCGAGATTATCTCTTAACCTAGAAGGAATTTCGATGAACCCTTTTGACACAACGTGGTAGACATCCAGATAGTTACCCACGTAAAAGTTCAGAATTTTTGGAGTTGTAAAAGTATTTTTTTGATATTTTACAAAACAGACAAATGTTCCTGAAAAATTCTGACAGGCAAACTTTTGTTGTTAACTAAAGTATTTTTTATGGGGTAATCATGAGTTTTTTGATATGGTGGTTCAAACGAAGTTTGTAAATCTAGATATTATCTTCAAAACTCATATTTTATCTTCCTTTTCGGAACTAAGGTTTGTGAGATGTGGTGTATTAGGTGATTGGGAAATTACCGTGTCCGTGGTCAGAGTATAAACGAAGATTGTGACATGAAATTGAAAAGGAACATGGCTACCAGGCGCATGTGGATGAACACAAGTATTCCAAAGCTGACAAAGGCGGGAATATCAAACAAAACTCTAACTGTAGTCTTCATAAGAATGGTATGTTTCGTAAAACTGAATCCGGCGTTACTTTAATTAAGGGTGATTGTTATGTTTGTAAAATTCCGGGCCATACGGTAGTAAAGTGTAGACAACATAAAACCTTAATAAGTAGAAAGTTAATGCTAATTTAGTTGAAACAAATTAGAACGAGTTCATTGACATGATGTCGAAAGTTATTTTAACAATCAATGTGAGAGACCAGAAGGTGGACTCTGGAGCCACCAAGAATGTTTGTTGAAACAGATACCTGTTCACCTCCTATCAGAGGATAGAGGATGTCGAGAAACTCTTTTTGAGTAACTCATCTGCAATAGAGGTTGCGTAAAAGGAAAAGGTCAAGCAGAAGCTCATATCTGTAATACTCCCACATTGAATGAAGTTTTCATATTCCAAGCATATGCAAGAATCTTGTATCTTGTTCTATTGTAGATGGAAAAAGATTTAAGATCTTAATTTTTTTCTGGAAAACTTGTTGTAACAAGGCAGTTATTTTATAAGCAAGAGTTGTAAGACTTTGGGTCTATATAAGCTTAACGGAAAAAACTGATGATGTGAACATAGTTGATTCTTGTGCTTTCTTTATGTGATTGATTGTTTTATGTGGTAAGCTTGTAACCGTAAACTTATAAGTCAATGCTTAACTGGATAGCATAGGTTGCGTACCCAAATTTAGTTTGGACTTTGAACACAAAAGTGAAATGAATATTCTATAAAATCTTTTAGCACAAATGTTCATAGTAATTCTAATCCCTTAGAATTAATTCAGTTAGGACTAGTTGACATACGTTCAACCCAAAACCACTATAGTAAAAGATGGTTTATTACTTCCGTAGATGATTGTACGAGGTACTATCTTGTATAATTGCTTAGGGATAAGGATGATGCCTTAGAATCCCTAATATGTATAAACTTGAAGTTGATAACCAATTAGAAGCCTTGAACATATTAATTGTATCCTTAAGGAGATCATAATTACCATGTTGATTAGTTCAGGATTACCTGCGGTCTTGTGGGAGGAGGAAGTCCTCTTAACTAGTATATCCTGAATATAGTACCCTTAAGGATCAGATGAAACTCCATATGATTTATGGAAAGGTAGATGACCTTCTTATGAATATGTCAAAGTGTGGGGGTGTTTGACTAATATTGTCATTCCTCTTCCTAGAAGAACTAGATAGAAACCAAAAATGGTGATTTTGTCTTCATATAAGGTATGCTGAGTATACTTCTGCATATAGATTTTTGGTTGTGTGTTCTGATTTTCCATACTTTTGGTGTGATTTTTCTGACTTTGTTGTGAATACTATTACATAATCTAGGAATGCTGAGTTCTTTGAACATGTTTATTCTTAAACCTGTACCTCATTAGAGATGTGTTATTGATCCCCTAGATTTATTTTCAAATAGTCAGAACTTATCTTAAAGGAAGATGAAGTTACGGTTGAGCCTAAGAGAAGTAAAAAAAAAATAGACTTGAGACTTCTTATGAAGCCAACTTCATAACATGCCTAGCTTAGTCTAAGCCCCGTACTTGTAAAGAATCCTTGATATCTACTGAAACCCCATTCTGGTAAGAAGCTTCATTTAGTGAAATGGACTCAGTCCGTCGGAACCTGACTTGGGAGGTTTATAGTTTACCTCCAGAGAGTAAGACCATGAGATGTAAATGAGTCTTTAAGATGAAACATTAGGTATATGGAACTATAGAAAAATATTAGGCTAAGTTGGTAGCTAAAGGCTATAAACTAAAAGAAGGTGTATATTTCCTTGATTCTTATTCACACGTGACGAGATTTACTTACGTTGAGATGCTAATTGTTATTGCTGTCATAAACAAATTAGAGATACATCATATGGATGTTAAGACAGCTTTCTAAAATCGTGAATTAGATGAAGAAATTTACATAGACCAACCCGAAGACTTTGTAGTGAAAGGTTATGATGACAAAGTTTGTAAGTTGAACAAAATTTTGTATGGTTTATAAAATAAGCATGTAAACAGTGACATGGAAAATTTGATCATGTGATAATGTGTAGTGGATTTAAGTTAATGAATCTGACAAGTATATGATGAGTGCTAAATAGTGCATATTTATATATATTTTTGTTGGCATTTAACTCATCTTTTGTGCATTAATTCTACATTTTATCCCATATTCTGTATTTTCATTGTTTTCAAGAATAAATATTTTTCTTACTTAATTTTGCATTCTTAGGTAACAAATAAAATCTGGATGAAGTGCGGAGCAAAAAGAGCAGAAAAGTAGTGAAAAGCCGGGAGGAATTACGCAAGGAAGCCGCGAAGAATGTTGCGCGCAAGACCAAAAAGCTAGGAATGGGCTCAAGAAGGAAGAATTGTTCTTAAAGAAGATATGGGCTTGGCATACCCAAGGCCCAAAACCCTTACCCAAATCCATTTCCTTTATCCATACCCATTTCCATGAGAGCCGTCAGATTTGATCCATCTTGTCATCCAACGGTCACCTCATCACTGTGCATCAAATCCCGATGATTCCGCCCAACACTACAGCACCTAACCTAATCTAGCACCGTTGACTTCGTTGTGTTCCACATCCAACGGTCGCTACAAACTGCTTCTCTCTTAGCCGTCCGATCTACCTACCATCTCCATATCCAGCGGCTCAGCTCGCCAAACATCGAACCAGATGCTCCCGCTTCACACCCTAGCACCGAATCCTATTATCCACCCAAACAACCCATCGCCCCAAACCTTCATCTCCTTCACCCGACAGTTGCAGAGCTCTGCAACTCCACCACCTCCCCTCTCTGCCGCTGTCACTTCCGTCACCACCACCAGTTCCATCACTGCCACTACTATCTCTTCACCGACAACACCCCCATATCCCTAGCCTAGTTATTTTCTTCATCTCACAACCTCTGAAACCCTAGGTTTTGGGGTGAGTAAAATAACTCGAAATTAGGGGACAATAGGAGCAGAGGAAGAGCATCAAGGACTAGAGGAGGCATGGGTCGAGCAGATTTTGGGAGTTTGTAAGTTAAATTTTGGGTAATAATTTAAACCCTAATTGTACTGTTGAGTGAGGACATTTGGGGAAAATGGGTGTAAACCCTAATTTGCTAATTTAGGTATAAATAGAACTGATGTATGAGATGTAAAACTTGTTCTTGGACTAGCCAAGTTTCCACCCAATTTGGGTTAGGTTTGATTTTAATTTCACTTTCAATTTTAACCATTTGCATATTTTTCAATTGTTCACTGTTAGTGTCTTGTTCCTGTTAGTTTTTGATGTTCTTGTTAATTTGCAGTTTCAACTGTTAGTCTCATTGCACTGTTAGTTGCTGTTTGTCATGTTCTAAATCACCCTGCTAGGGACTTGATGATCTCTAATGTCTTCTTGTGTAGTACATTGATCACACTGCTCTAGAAGGCTAAACAAGTTTAGGAAAAACTTGAACTTAGCTCATCATCACCTCACTTTCACAATGTATGCCAAGTATGCTTTGTAGTTAGGTTCATGAGCTGCTGATAAGCTGCAACTCAAGCTGAATTCATAATCCCTTGACTAGTTGTGCTGTAGAAAGACAATTAGTGCTTTGGAAATAGTACCATAGTTGTTTTAACTTCCTATAGGAGAATACACAGTAAAAGTTAGAGTGAATTCAACCCCTAGTTCCATAATCAACCTTCCCTGTCATCCATAAATCCATCTTCAACTGTTAGTCTTGTTTCCTTCCACTTGTTTGGTTACCTGCATTTCTGTTTTGCATTTTCACTGCTTACTTGCTTTCCCTGCTGCATTTCTTCTATTGCTGCAACTGCTGCTGCAGCACTTGTGCTGCTGCACTGTTTTTCCCTCTTCTTGGCCTTGTGCTGTTTTGCCACTTCTTTGCCTGCTGCTCTGCCAAAGTGCTGCTGCTGCCCCTTCTTCTCCTGCAGCCAAGCCAATTCTTCTGTTGCTGCTGCCTTTCTGCAGCTGCTGCTGCCAAACTGCTGCAGCTCTTGCTCCTGTGCTGCTGCTCCAAAGCCCATAGTCCACAGTTCCTGCAGCCCAAAGCTCACTTCAAAAGTTGAGCCCAATCCAATTCAGGTTTAACTAAAGGCCCAACCAACTGAGCCCAAAGCTCAGTTCACTCCCAAAAGCCTCTGAAGCCCAGTTAAGGCCAAAGCCTAGTTCACTACTAAGCCCAACTCACAAGTGAATTGTTAAGCCCAACGCTCAAACCAGTTTCCAGAACCAAAGCCCATTTGCACTTCAAAGATAACTGAGCCCAAGCTCAGTTCATTTTATTTTTAACAAACCCACTAAGCCCAATTCATTCAAAGGGCATTCAAACCCATTAGTACTCAAGCCCAATTTAAGCCAAAAGGCTTCTAAGCCCAAAGCAAATCTAGGAACCCAATTAGCTACACACTCCAAAACACACCCGATCTCTGTGGATCGACCCGTACTTGCACGAGCTACAACTGACGACCGTGCACTTGCGGTATTACTGTAGGCCCGTTTTCATCGCATCATTTTTATACACCTTCCGGGCCCATCAAGTTTTTGGCGCCGCTGCCGGGGATTGGTGCTGTGTTTTATCTGTGTTTTTCTTAGCTATTTTGCATTTCATTTCATAGCATTTGCATTTGCATCTGCTTCATTTCATTTGCTATTGGACCTGCTGTTCTGAACCTGTTTTTCCTCTGCTGGGACGCCACCAAGGAAAAGAACCAAAACCCAACTGGGTTTTTGCAACAATATCAGAGCAGCTGGGCTGTGCTAAAAAGGTAAGCCTAAACCCATTCAATTGAGAGAACCCAACCTGTGGGCTTCCAAATTTATTTAATTGTGGGCTTGTAATAATTAACCCAATTTTTTGGGCTTTTTATTTTTCTATTTGGGTTTGTAATAATTTATTTTGGGCTTGTTGTTTAATTTGTGGGCTTGTATTTATTTTGTGTGGGCTTGTTTAAATTCTTCCATTGGACTTGTATTTTGGGACTCTGGGTTTAGACCCAGCTGATAACCGATTGTGGGCCGCAGCCTTCCTTCCATTTCATTAGAGGCTTGCACAGTGGGCTTGCTCCCATTTCAAAAAACCAAATTTTATTTTCTTAATTTTATTTTCTTTTAAAAAAAAAAAAAAAAAAAAAATTTTTGCTCCTAATTTCAAAAACCAAAACTTTCTCCCATTCAAAAACCAAATTTTACTTGCTCCGATTTTGACAACCAAATTTTTTCTAAAATATCCCATTAAAACCAAACTGCCAAAAAAAAAAAAAAATGTCTCCACCAAAACCAAATTTTTCCCAAAAATCCAAACCCTTTAAAAACCAAATTCTGAGCTTTGTAACATAGTTACTTAGCTTTTGAGCCAATCATGTCTGGATATTGGTCTGCTCCTGGGGATGGAAATAAAACTCTTAGAGAACTTGCTTATGGGCATCTGCCACGTTATGAACCTTCCACGGACCATGATGTCAATAGTCATAGGAATTATTATGGACATTTTCAAAGTCCCGAGCCGCAATACATGAACCCTAATGACTATTCATACATGCATCATTCGCCACAACGTGAAAATGAACATTTTGCTAGTGCCTCACTCACACAATCATCTCTTGTGGATCAATTAGAAGCTCGAATCGCAGCTTTAGAAATGCAATCACATGAGGAATCTGTCACATCTAATTTTCTTAGGCAACCTAAAATCTATGCATGTCCTGCATGTGGTAGTTTAGACCACCCTGTTGAGAATTGTCATATTTTGCATAATTTTAGGCAATCTAGAGAAAATCCAAGGTATGAAATGCCCATAAATTGTGAGAATGGTAGTCATTGGGACCGTAATCAATCCTTTGAGGGTTGCGATCAATCATTTATAGACCCTAATGACCATGCATACATGTACCATTCACCACAATTTGAACATGAAGAATTTTGTACTCCCATGAATTTAGACTCCACCACAGAAGCTTTAAGACTTAGTGAGCAAAACTTCGATAGATCTACATCACGAATTCAGGCATATTTAGATCAGATTTTGCTTCACCTACAAAAGGAGGAAATCATGAGGAAATGTATGTTGTCCCTAATGAAGTGTCTAGTCCCATTCATGTAAATGATGTTGAATATGAACCTAATTTAGAGGAACATGAATCGACTAACGACACCACCACTTTTAATGAGCCAATATGCATGCTACCATGATGATGATTATGATGATTATAATGATGTGTTAGAAGAACATGAAAATATTGTGGAACCTGTTGGTTCAATAACATATGGCTTCTCGCCCTCGACCTTCATGAATGTTGTTTTTTTCTAATACTCATTGTAATTCATATGATTTTGATATTGACATGGGATTCGTACAATTATTCTGTGAAGATGAGCATGACATAGGAATAGTTGAATCTTCTGTAGACACTAATATGCATGAAAAATATTTGATGTGTCTGATTCTCTACCTAGGTCCATTGTGATATTTCTCCTGATTTGCCAATGCATAAGAATAAATTTGTTGATGATGTTGATGATTCTGAGTGTGAACTTGCTAATTTGATTGATGATTGTGAGCATGATGTGACATGTGTAGATGATTTAGGAGATTTTGATTTGATTAATAATGATGTGCCTATCGTCCTACATAAGTCACAATCTGATGGCCTTCCACCCAACCTAGATTTGGTTTGTACCCATATTGACAAACCGACTTTTCTGAGAGTCCCCAACCTAGGTTGGAACTGTGTGCTTCCCAAGTCCTCTTGGACTATTTTGCTTCTAAGTATAATACATTTGAGGAACCACAGTTGGAAAATTGCATGTTTGCCCCTCCATAGCACAGTTCACTTGAGTTAGATCTTGCATGATGAACCCCCAAAACTGCGCGATTTGTTTTCAAAATTGTATCTTCTGTAAAATCCAGGTTTGGGGGTAGCTCATTTGGTTTCACACAGCTTCACGTGCTTTTCTTTCATGTGTGAAGTTGTTGAAACCGCTACACTTTTCTTTTGGGTTGATCCTCAACTCTTTAGACTTTTGGTGTATGGTGAATTTTTGTATATAATCCAGTAGATAAATTTTAAAACTTTTTGGTTTCTTTGTATATATTTTTGCTAATCAATATAATCTAAGTTGAAAATGTTGGATTCTAGCCGGTGAATAATGGAGTTCGGTTCGTGTTTTCGACGAATCGGGTATTCTCTCTCCTTTTACTCTACTCAGCATGTCCCTTTCCATATGTTGCATTTTAATTCTTTTCATATTTTGAAACATTGAGGACAATGTTTAGTTTAGGTTTGGGGGTATAGAGTAGATACCATGATAATATGCTATAATTGAAACGAACTCCTTCTTCTTTGAAAAATCGAAAAAATTCAAAAAAATTAAAAAATGAAAAATCATAAAAAATGGAGCTCATTTACCTTGAAATGTTGACTCTTGTGCAAATATGTATTTTATTAGGAGTCTTAGTCTAGATATTTAGGCACCCTGATTCAGCACAATTCACATAGTGATAAGAATTTGCACGCGCACGATCTACCAATACATGTATGGCCTCGATCTTCAAGGTGTTGGATAGGAAGTTACGATTGCCATCACTTTAGAATACTGAACGAAACTTGACTAGCTTGTTCTTTGGTTGGTTGGGATAGAAGGTGGAGGTTACATTAAGAAAGACAACCATCGAATTTAACTGGGTGCATCAAAAAGGGCTACCTCTTGCAAAGTGTCATGTAATTTTTGTTTCCTTTTGTATTTGTATCAAAAGTGTTTCCTTGCACTGTGAAAAAAAAAAAAAAAAAAAAAAAAAAAAAAAAAAAAAAAAAAAAAAAAACGATGTATATATTCAGAAAAAAAAAGAAAAAAAAAAAATCAGAAAATACAAAAAAAAAAAAAAAAAAAAAATTCAAGTATTTATCAATTCCATCATCTCTTGTTCCAAAAATAAAAGAGAATAGTCAATGTAAATAGAGTCATGTAAATAGTCATCTTTTGTTGTTTCATTGTAATAAGCAAGGAAGGGTGTATGCCATTGATGTACAACGCGAGTAATTGTGAAATACCTCCAACTCATTCACAATTCTCGTAAAGTCCGGACAGCTAGCTAGATTTCGACCTCAGTTCTTAGCCTGAGAACTATCTCTTGGTGATTAGTAGTCATGACTTCAGATCTTTCTTTACACATGTGTAGATACCTTTCACTCTTATCACAGTCCTTATTTGTTATCAGTGCTAGGATTGTGCCTTCGATAGCTAGATTGACATCTCCATTTTGCTGTGAGCTTAAACTGTTTTGCACATGTCACATTTGATGGAATATGAGCTTATATTTGTCCTAGGTTTGTAGGCACACCTCTGGTAAACCTTCACGAGACTTCAACTCGTCCACTAGGGACACTTAGTGGTTTAAAGGCTAGTGCATACGCTAAATGCATTCGAGAGACCAGCGACAGTGTATAGGTAGGATTTCCTTAGTTTGTTTTTACTTGAGGACAAGTAAAATTCAGGTTTGGGGGTATTTGATGAGTGCTAAATAGTGCATATTTATATATTTTTGTTGGCATTTAACTCATCTTTGTGCATTAATTCTACATTTTATCCCATATTCTGTATTTTCATTGTTTTCAAGAATAAATATTTTTCTTACTTAATTTTGCATTCTTAGGTAACAAATAAAATCTGGATGAAGTGCGGAGCAAAAAGAGCAGAAAAGTAGTGAAAAGCCGGGAGGAATTACGCAAGGAAGCCGCGAAGAATGTTGCGCGCAAGACCAAAAAGCTAGGAATGGGCTCAAGAAGGAAGAATTGTTCTTAAAGAAGATATGGGCTTGGCATACCCAAGGCCCAAAACCCTTACCCAAATCCATTTCCTTTATCCATACCCATTTCCATGAGAGCCGTCAGATTTGATCCATCTTGTCATCCAACGGTCACCTCATCACTGTGCATCAAATCCCGATGATTCCGCCCAACACTACAGCACCTAACCTAATCTAGCACCGTTGACTTCGTTGTTTCCACATCCAACGGTCGCTACAAACTGCTTCTCTCTTAGCCGTCCGATCTACCTACCATCTCCATATCCAGCGGCTCAGCTCGCCAAACATCGAACCAGATGCTCCCGCTTCACACCCTAGCACCGAATCCTATTATCCACCCAAACAACCCATCGCCCCAAAACTTCATCTCCTTCACCCGACAGTTGCAGAGCTCTGCAACTCCACCACCTCCCCTCTCTGCCGCTGTCACTTCCGTCACCACACCAGTTCCATCACTGCCACTACTATCTCTTCGCCGACAACATCCCCAACACCCTAGCCTAGCTATTTTCTTCATCTCACAACCTCTGAAACCCTAGGTTTTGGGGTGAGTAAAATAGCTAGAAATTAGGGGACAATAGGAGAAGGAAAAGCATCAGAGAAACATCAAGAAGCATGGGTCGAGCAAATTTTGGAGTTTGGAAGCTAAATTTTGGGTAATAATTTAAACCCTAATTGTACTGTTGAGTGAGGACATTTGGGGAAAATGTGTTGAAACCCTAATTTGTTAATTTGGGTATAAAAGGGAGGTGCTGTAGAATGGAAAACTTGTTCTTGGACTAGCCAAGTTTCCACCCAATTTGGGTTAGGTTTGATTTTAATTTCACTTTCAATTTTAACCATTTGCATATTTTTCAATTGTTCACTGTTAGTGTCTTGTTCCTGTTAGTTTTTGATGTTCTTGTTAATTTGCAGTTTCAACTGTTAGTCTCATTGCACTGTTAGTTGCTGTTTGTCATGTTCTAAATCACCCTGCTAGGGACTTGATGAATCTCTAATGTCTTATTGTGTAGTACATTGATCACACTGCTCTAGAAGGCTAAACAAGTTTAGGAAAAACTTGAACTTAGCTCATCATCACCTCACTTTCACAATGTATGCCAAGTATGCTTTGTAGTTAGGTTCATGAGCTGCTGATAAGCTGCAACTCAAGCTGAATTCATAATCCCTTGACTAGTTGTGCTGTAGAAAGACAATTAGTGCTTTGGAAATAGTACCATAGTTGTGTTTAACTTCCTATAGGAGAATACACAGTAAAAGTTAGAGTGAATTCAACCCCTAGTTCCATAATCAACCTTCCCTGTCATCCATAAATCCATCTTCAACTGTTAGTCTTGTTTCCTTCCACTTGTTTGGTTTACCTGCATTTCTGTTTTGCATTTTCACTGCTTACTTGCTTTCCCTGCTGCATTTCTTCTATTGCTGCAACTGCTGCTGCAGCACTTGTGCTGCTGCACTGTTTTTCCCTCTTCTTGGCCTTGTGCTGTTTTGCCACTTCTTTGCCTGCTGCTCTGCCAAAGTGCTGCTGCTGCCCCTTCTTCTCCTGCAGCCAAGCCAATTCTTCTGTTGCTGCTGCCTTTCTGCAGCTGCTGCTGCCAAACTGCTGCAGCTCTTGCTCCTGCTGCTGCTGCTCCAAAGCCCATAGTCCACAGTTCCTGCAGCCCAAAGCTCACTTCAAAAGTTGAGCCCAATCCAATTCAGGTTTAACTAAAGGCCCAACCAACTGAGCCCAAAGCTCAGTTCACTCCCAAAAGCCTCTGAAGCCCAGTTAAGGCCAAAGCCTAGTTCACTACTAAGCCCAACTCACAAGTGAATTGTTAAGCCCAACGCTCAAACCAGTTTCCAGAACCAAAGCCCATTTGCACTTCAAAGATAACTGAGCCCAAGCTCAGTTCATTTTATTTTTAACAAACCCACTAAGCCCAATTCATTCAAAGGGCATTCAAACCCATTAGTACTCAAGCCCAATTTAAGCCAAAAGGCTTCTAAGCCCAAAGCAAATCTAGGAACCCAATTAGCTACACACTCCAAAACACACCCGATCTCTGTGGATCGACCCGTACTTGCACGAGCTACAACTGACGACCGTGCACTTGCGGTATTACTGTAGGCCCGTTTTCATCGCATCATTTTTATACACCTTCCGGGCCCATCAGTATATTTACAAGTAACTTGTTAAGGATGCATTTGTGATTGTATGCTTGTATGTTGATGATATGCTTATACTTGATACAAACATAGATGTGAGTAATTCCACTAAAGACATGCGCTGAATGAGAACGTTGACTTGAAAGACTTAGGCCCTGTTGATGTAATCTTAGGGATGAGGATTAGAAAATAATCTAGCATATGTAGTCTTAGTCATTCTCATTATTTTGAATTTGTGCTTAAGAGATACAATCAGTGTGATTGTAAGCCTTCTTGTACTCCGTACGATTATTCTTGTAGACTCAAGAAAAAAGGGTAATGGAGTATCTTAACATGAATACTCAAGAGTTATAGGATATCTGATGATTTAATGAACTGTAAGAGTCCAAACATTTCCTATATTTTGAGTAAGTTAAGTAGATATAATCATAGTCCAGAGCAATAGCATTCAGATGCACTGAGTAGAGTATTATGGTACCTAAAATACTCTATTACCTTTTATTTTGATTTATCAAAGGTATCTTGCTGTCCTTGAGGGACTTTGTGATGTAAACTGGATAGTTGACTCAGAGGAGTCTAAGTCTACGAGTGGATATGTTTCACTCTAGCATCAGGGTTTGTTTTTGGAAGATTTACAAACAAACATATATTGCTCAATTCATTATGGAATCTGAGAGTATTGAGTTAGATAAAGAACGAGAGGGGCCCAAGTGCCTAAGATGTTTTTTAGAAGACATTCCTCTCTGGCATAGGCATGTGCCAGCTATATATATACATTGTGTTAGCCAAGATATAATAGCTAAAGCTGAAAATAACTAATCTCAATCGGCGTTATTTCCATTGATTGGATAAAGTCCAAGGAGAATATCGCGCAATCTTTGACGAAAGTTTTATCCCAAGAGATAGTTAGAAATGCATCGAGGGGGAAGGGGCTTAAGCTCATAAATTAAACTTGCCATGAAGGATACTCAACCTTGCTGACTGGAGATCCCAAGATCAAGGTTTCGAATGAGACAACTAATTTGTGGTGGGTAAAGGTAAACACTATCAGAGAATTTTATTCTCTGTCCCATCCCTATGGTGTAGACGTGATAGTGTGACTGCATGTGAAGGATGACTTTTAAGAAGTCTTAATGAGTTCTATAGTTTCAATTTAAGATTGAAGTGGGGTGTAGCAGTAACACTCTTTATGGAAACTCACCTATCTGAATGAGTAAGTGGGCCACTTCCTATGAGAATATGAGCTTTGATTCTCTAGAGCATTCTGAGAAACAGGATATGTCTAGGGTCAAATTGGACAAAACGACACGAGCTTGGCAGAAATCTTGGAGATATCACCCGTGGTTGTTATCACGAATTACATCAAATGCTAGCAGTTCAAGACATAGTTCACTGTTTTTAACAAGTAATTCCGGTAATATCTCACTAAGAAAAGGTTCAAGACCTCATGGACACCTCTGCCTAAAATGGTATTTCCTGCGTTTTTTATGTAATTTTCGTTTTGATGGTTTTGGTATTACTGGAACTTAGGACCTAAAGGTCACTAAGGGTTCACTAGTTCATACTTTTTCACTTTGGTGAAAGATACCTATAGTCTCACCATGTGAGAACTAAAGATGAAAGCTCTCAATACTATTATGATTTGTGCAATCCATAGTATGACCCTGTCAACACACTTTTGTGTGAGGGAGAGGACGTAGAAATGACTAGTATGATTTCAACACTTGCACGATCAGTCTGTTTGGATCGTGAGGTTGGGATGTTGATTTACCAAGATCTATTTGTATTTTCATGTTTTATTGAGTTTTCATTCATGTGGGGGATTGTTGGAAAACGATTAATAAATTATTTTTTTTTAAAGTTTTAATAAAAAATTGTAATTTATTGTTTTATTTTGTGAATGAAACTTTTTAGTCCCACATCGTGGAGTTTCCAATTTTTAGTAGTTTTAAGAAACTATATAAACCTTTTAGTCCCACATCGGTAAGTTTTTCTTCTTAAGTTGTATTTGTCAATTATATAAAGAAATTCACTACTTTTGTAAAATCTATGGGAAAGGGGTTGCTCTATATTTTAGAGGGACCCCTAAGGGAAAATATTTTATAGCGTTTCTTAAGAGTTCACGATTTTCCTTAAAGGTTTTTTCGGAGTTGCCAAGCTCAAGTTGAGCATCTACTACATATGCTAGTAGTAGGTGTAGTAGGGTGTTTTACCCTGGAGATATCCGTCCTGTGAGGGCTATAGCATCACTCTTGAGTGTAGCCGGATGCTAATGTCTTAAAGGCAACGTGTTGAACACGTGACTCACTTTGTTTTTCCAAAATTTTACCTTGTTGCTGTTGTGGAGATATGAGAAGTTCGTTCGTTTCGTCAATCGATCAATTCCATTATAAAGGAGATAAGTATCAATAACTTTTGCTTATTTGATTTTTTTTTTATTTTAATTATTGCACCCAACACAAACAACATAATCTCGTACCAAAGAGTAAGGAATTGCTTGGCCGGTGCATGCATCGGTGAATCCTGTGGATGACTGCTGCAGCAGTGGGGTCAACCAAGAAAAAAAACAGGACCACAGACCAACAAGTCGAGCAGCAAAAAATAAGAAAACACCACCTTTGACACTATAGAATGTTGCATTTCGCATAATTGTTGCATCTGGATGACCAGTGACACGATTAATGCCGACCGAACTTTTTCTTATTCATTCAAAAGTTTTAAAGATTTATCAAAAAGAAGGGGCCAGCTATATATAAGCTGGCAGCTGACCTATGTCCAGTGTCCTGCCCTGGTTCGGGCAAAAATAAAAATCAAACGTAATAACTGTATAGAGGCGATCGTTATTATCGAGAGAAAAAACAAATCGTATAGTGTATCGTTATTTTTTTTCATTGGAAACTCATTCAGTGAATTTGTTGCCACTTGCCAACACGTAAAATTGTGGCTAGATGAAATTTGTTAATAGTCAAAACATTGATTGATATAAGAGTAGACTATGAATGTCGGATGGTTGTAATGGTGTGCCATACATCTTCCACCTGTTTCTAACCGACATTGCATGCCAAACAAGTGTAAGTAAAGTCTGATAAACAAACGTAATACATTAATTCGTCTTATATAAAAGCTACTCCCTCCGTCCCTATTATAAAGGCAGGGTTATAAAAATTTGTAGTCCCATTAGACTGGCTGACTTTCAATTCCAATATGTGTTTTTTCATATATTGCCCTTATTTATTTTAGGTAGTTATCACCACAATTAAGCTAATGCTTCTAGCGTGGAAATTATATAAAGGATAAAACAGTAAAGAGGATGGAAATATAGGAAATCAAAAAAATTTCTTATTCTAAGAGAAATTCACTTCTCCGCCTATATAACGGGGACGGAGGGAGTACCTAAAATGAGAAGACTAACCTTAATGTTACCTTACTCTTCTCCGGCACTTTCCTCGACTGTCTCTCCATTTTCCTCCCACTCCAAAGTTACCGAAGTTTTAGTTTTGTCGGAAGACTCCGAACTAAGAATTTATCGCAAACAAGTATATGTAAACACAACAGATATCTATTTCCCTATGTAATTTTTTATATGTGGAATAGTGGAAGTGAATAAAATGTTTATACACTCGGAAAGTTTTCAAATACTCAACTGCTGACAAATTGATTTTTGTTTTTATGAGATGTTACATCAAAGTCTGTGTTGAACCAGAAAGATTGTGTTTTGAGCCAATTTGAGGGAAGATGGCGGAAGAGATATCCGAAAATGAAGCAGAAGAATCATATAGTTAAAATTTAAATACGGGTTAATTTTTGGTGTTGGTGGTGGTTTTTACCCGACCCGATGACGTTGTCTTCTCTACCCGACAGAGAGCTTAAGAACTCAGAAAAGTGAAATTGATGGAAGTCCGAATCATCCGGTCAATATAATCATTTTCTCTAAAATTTTTGAACTTAAAACATGTTCCTTTGATTCTATAAGAAGGATGTTTGTCATCAATTTAATCCGATTGATTGACTCCTCCCTTCGGTCGTCATGATCTGTATTTTAAGGTTACCCCATGGCATTAATTATTGTACCAAAATATAGATGAGGTATTCCCTTTAAGAAAGAATATTGGCTTAAGCGACTGAGCTCAACTTCTCAGGTATAAAAAAGCGGTAATCTGTGGCTAACACAAGCCTGAGCTGAGCTGGCTCTGCTTGGCTCCAAATATCAACGACCATCTGTCGGAATGCTAATAACTACTATCTTACCAAGTCATATCACGAGCACAAGCCAAAAACCAAATTTCATCACTAAAATACATGTCAACAAAAGATGCCTATTCCACTGTGACACCAATCACCATGCACCTCAGCCTAAGGGGTAAAATAAAATAAAAATAGCACAGCATGAGTCTCCCTTGCTATCTTCAGTAGTATGGTAAAATTCTTACATGGTAGTTAACATCATTTAGTTAATAAAAGCACAGGCAGAACAAGAGAAGAAGATGGTGGTGACTTCTGTGGAGGGGGTGAGGGTGAGGGCTGGTGATAATATCATTACCATCTAATCTTCATCAGCATCAATTTCCTCCGGAACCATCTAATCTTCATCAGCATCAATTTCCTCCGGAACACCACGAAGATACAGAACATTATTACACCTGCGAAATTGCCAAGACACTTTCAAATATTAGAAATCCAACAGAACATCACGGCACAAAAACGTAATTCAGAAAATGCATTTACATCTATAGTAAGCCAAAGGACAGATTTCCCCTTTTATTTGGCTTCAAGGAAACCGACTTCCTGATCTCAATGGGTTCACTGACAAAGTTCTTTCGGCTTACAATTTATAGTTACTAATTTGTCATTTATAGGTGTAGGTCGTTCAACACATTTCAGGGATTCATCCATCCTTCGATTGAGTTCTCTAATAAAGCAATCCTACATCTTCAGCTACAGACTTCAAGTATTAGGTTACAATGACCATCAGTGTTCAAATGATTATACAATAAGGTAAAGTTTCTATTTATCAAACTTAATTGTCCACATTAGTAAAATTGATATCTCAACCGCCTATTTCTGGTGGATCAAGGCTGAAGCTCTGGGAGTACAGGTCCTAAAGGTGCTTAGGGTCCTAGAATATGCAGTCCACCCGAAACTAAGGGTATCTCTCATATCACTAAGCAATGTGATATTTGTCGATTAACCAGAATGTACTAAAAGAAAATCCTCAAAAATAAACGTAAAATAAAAATCAAAGTGAACTACATCCACACAAAGTCAAAAATTATCAAAGTGAACTAAATTCTTGGGGACAGTCAGAGTTCAGGCAATTACAGATAGTTCGAATCATATAAGGAAAGTGTAACTACAAAAACTGGTCAGTGTTTGATGTATCCATATAATCAAAAACCAATTTGCAATTAATTGAAGCATTACCTGATGAGAATCTCTCCAAGATTTCCAGTAAACTGTCCATCAATGTACTCTTCAGTGTTAGCTAGCTGCAATGAAGTAGGCAGTACACACACGGTTATTGAAGCAAACACCAAGTAGTTAACCTCAAACATCAGAACAAAAAAAAGCAAAATAGCATAAATTAACTAATGAAAGATTTTCAAAACAATTCCAAATTTGTTACCTGTAAATTCATATATGAATCAACCGAAACAAGAAAACCTGAAAAAATCAGTACAAAACATATTAAGTTACAACAACAATTCTCTCAAAATATAAAACATAAATTATACGGGGACTGAGATACAAATTCACAAAAAGAATCAAAACACTGTGAAAATTAGAAGAAGTACCTTTGTACTCCATTCCCCACTTGAGCTTCACCATGACAGGGCTCCCAGTGAGATTATTCAGAAAAGGTTTTGGATTAACAGGTACACTCTGCACATAACAAAAAACAATAAATTCCCTATTAGGGTCTTTCAAATTAATCTCTTATAACAATAATCCCAAATTAGGGTTTTCAAATTAGCCTCTTGTAGAAAACTCCCTGAACATAACAAAAATCCTCGATTTGAATGATCTTAATCTCTGGAAAACATCCCGTAAACTAAGTTTAAACTGGTAGAATATGAAAATCACAGTTGAACTTGAAGGGTACCAAAAACCTTAGCTCTAACCAAACTAAACTATCAGAACAAAAACATAGAAAAACCTTAAAAATCAATGTATTACAGAAACCCTAGAAATAAACCAACGAAACGATACAAAATAAAATAAAAAATCGCCACATAAAGAGAGATACTTACCGCCATTGATTGGAACTAGCTGGAGGAACTCTGCACTTCTGCGAGGAGTGTTGCGCCTTCTTTAGGGTTTTAAGGCAGAAGAAGTCAGTTTTGAATCTTTTTGATAGTCGATTGGTCTTTCAGGACCTAGACCTTTATTTATGTGGGAAGTCAGAAATCGGTCAAGCAAAATACAGCCCGGTCAACCGTAAGTCTTGACTGAATTTAAAAGTCACACTTGGCTTTGTTTTGGACTAACACGTCGTTAGAAGAATTGTATTCCTAGGAATGTAATTGTGGGATAATCCAATTCTTCAAATTGAATTCCTAGGAATTGAATTCAACTCCAAAAATTAAATGTATGGTTGAGGTAATTTAATTACTATTGTTTTTATCATGAAATCCAATTCCATTCCACTATTAAACCGATGTAATAGAAATCTAATATTTTGGAGGGAATTGGATTCCTAGGAATTAAAATTATTAATTACATAGAGTTGATTTGTGTTATTTGGATCAAGGAATATGCCACATTCCCACGGAATTGGATTACCAAAAATTTGATTCCTTGAACCAAACATGTTGTAAATCTAAACCATCCTCATTTTAGTTTCGCATGGACCACCTTTATTGACGTACCCAACTAGAAGGCCCTAGCTAGTTTTTTTCTTGGTTAAGTCAAAAATTTATTAAAGACAAAAAATCAAATATAAAATTACAAGATAGGAAACCAAAAGAGAGAGCCAAGGAGACTCCCGAAAACTAGAAACATATCGATTTAATACGATAATAAGCTTTATCCAGTTTCACATTATGAGTTAACTATGAAGTCTGGTTTATTTCTAAAACTCCCTATAACACCCTCAGCAAAAGAACATGTTGCTCTTTTTGCTAAAAAGTTGAATGAAAAGTTAACTTCTTTATGGATATACTTAAAGTTATTATCGACAAAATTGAAGCTAGCAAGCACCCAACATTTTTTAATAATCCAATGAAGTTACCAAATATAAAAGTTTGGACCACGCTCTTCAAATACCCTGGCTCGAACTACACTTATAGTAAGCCAAAATATGGCCTTAAATTTAGTGTTCTTAAAGATCAGGCTCTCACTTAGAATCATTGTCAGAACAAAATACATAGAGTGTCACTGGATTCCCCTTCCTATTGATTTTCTTACTATTAACATTGATGGTTCTTTTCAATCTGCAAATAATCTTGGTGGTATTGATCTATGCGTAATTTTCCAGGAATTCAAAAAACAACAAAATGCATCCACTTAAAGAACATTGGGAGTGCGGAGCAAGCTGAAAGCATGGGCCTTTGAGAAGCATTGAAATGGGAAAAAGAACAAAAGCTGTCTAAGGTGGTCTTTGAGCTTGACATGAAGATAGTAGTAAATACAGTTAATAAAGATCAAGAAGCTGTTGGTTGGAGGTTGAGAAACTTGATCAAAGATATTAAACAATATTTTAATTTACTTCTTGGAAACTTAGTTATGTTCCAAAAGAAAGGAACAAAGTTGCAGACATTCTTTCAAAGTTAGCTAGAGTAGATGGTGTACTCCAATCTTGGGGGATTATTACTCCAGAAGAAATCAAGCGTCAGTTAGCTGAAGATGCTATGCATGTAACTCTTTAATATGCTTCCTACTAAAATCTTATTTTTGCTTCAAAAAAAAAGGTCCTAAATTTAGTCCAGTCCAAGGTGGTATGTTATATACATTCGTGTAAGACCCACTATTTCCAGAAAAGTTTGTAGTTATTTGATTCTGGATTTAGATTGTGACCACTTGATAGCCTAAATTTGGGATAATCCATTAGTCAAACTTTGGAAGCTTCCTTGAGGTACTAAAGTTTAGTCGTATTCAAGTCTGTCTTAGAAGGACAATGCAGAAGCTCAGGTTCCAACTACGAAGTTCTAACCCTAAATTTGGTAGGCTTGAGAGAAACATTAACTTAATTTGGACTTCAGTGGTGCGACCCAATCCATCTCTCGCCGTCCATGAAAATAGTGTCAATACGAGGAACAGAAATTTAAAGGCTTAGTTACAAATTTGGTAGATTCATAATTCTTAATGTTTTTTCAAGAAAAGATCCAAAGAGATTTACTAATTATAATTCTTGGTACTCTTAGGATATCCTATATGCGGGATATTCTGTATATTGAGTTACTTGCATCTAGCCTTCCCATAAGCAGATGTCAATTCCGCCTAGTGGTGAACTAAATGCAGATGAAAATCTTAACTTAATCGTTCATATGGATTTAAAAAAATTTTAAAGGTTAGGAAAATCTTTCGACTTCTCAAACATCCATGATTACCACGAGAGTAATTCCGCGAAATCAACAACTCATCTTACAAGTTCTTATCCATTGGTCTACTGCCACAACAAATGAGGCTAACGGGAAGGATTGTTCGTTATCGCATTTTCATTTTCCTAATTTTAATCCTTGAGGATAAGTCTGTTTGAAGGGTAGTGTAATGTCATGATTCATGTTCCTTATAGGAATGTTATCATTAAATAGGGGAAACTTAATTATAGTTGTTAGAGCACTGCTCGGTCGAACTCGCAAGCGTTGCTATCTCAATCTTGTTTGTCAAGTTTAGTTTCCAAAACTATAAGTCTTGATTTCTAGTCTACTTATAGCTATGTCTCGGATTAGGATAGAATGTATAGTTGAGATTTATACATCACGATGTTCATCGATTGAATACGAAGAACTACTAAGGGGAGCTTGTGGAACTTCATCAACAAAAGGTATGTGGAGACTTGAACTCATCTATTAATTAGAAGTATATGTCTATTCTATCTCCTATTGAGACAAAAGTCGTATAGATATATAGACTTTATATTATACACATTTGATATTTCGAGCTGAGTTTAACTCGCTTACATATTTCCCGAAATATGTGTTGGTAAGCTTTCGCTTTAACCAAGTTAATCTTTATTCTTGACGAAAGTCAAAAGATGATCATGTGAAAATCTCCTGGTAACATCTTACATGAATTGTGTGAGACAATCATTTGATGTAGACTTAAAATGTTTCGTATTGATCTATTGATCACTTGAAAATTTCTTTGAAGCTAATAGTTTTTATGAGACAACTATTCCCGTCTTCCAAGAATGTTTAAATGATTAACATGGAGTTTGGAACAATTAACCATTGATTGGATATAGCACAGTATGCGTACTTGTATGCTAATTGTTGCAAGTTATTCCAAGTCCGAGAACCATAGTACGCATACCCGTATGCGTACTGGTTTGATAGTTGAAGTATGAGAACTTAGTATGCATACCCGTTGATAGGTGTCTAAAACACCTTGATATTTATCTATTGTTTATGCTTTCTTTGCTAAGTTTTCTTGTAAATTATGTATCTTATGTTTAATTTTGATTTTTAGGTACTTTATAGCAAAAGAAGAATAAACGTCGCGTAAAAGAGATAAAGTGTCATTTCATGTGCAACTGCTGTTGGAGGTGAATTATTTCTCATTATTTGCTTTTATTTCTTCATCTCTATCTGAAAAGCATGTCGGCTTTAGTGATGCAAGTTATATCTGAAAAGCATGGAAGATTTAGTGATGTAGAGAAATTGAGGAGAAGAAGTGGATCTGAGAGGTAAGAGACGGTTGCTGCTGGTTGAAGAATTCGAAGAAGTGGTGTATTTTTGGCATTTGAATCCTCGAGAAAAAGTACTAAAGGCACCGAACTTTGGCTAAAGAGCACCCTAATTACTGTCGCCAACCCCAGCAGTTGGTTAATGGGTGGCCTTCTTCAACAATTTGAATTTCAAAAATTGGCGGGAAAACTGGTTTCAGTTCCGGCAGAACGAGGGTTCTAGATTTGAAGTTGTTACAGGGAGATTCAATCGTTGAAATTAAATGGGTTTACTCCTTGGGCCTTAACAGAGATGGTAATGGTATTTGAATCGACCAAATTGGTTGTAACCATGGATTTGGAGGAAATATATTTCTCGGTTTATTTTGGTCCGGGAAGTTTTTTTTTGGATTTGGAAGTTTTCAAAGGAGATTAAATCGATGAAATGGATAGGGATTATCCTGTTACGACTTAACAGGGATGGTATGTGTGTTGGAATCGATTTGATTTGGTTAGAACGTGGATTTGAACAAAACAGGGAAGAAAATGTTCCCGAGATTCTGTGGATATAATTTTGGAAAGATCTCGTGCGAATATTGCGTGCTGAACCCTGTATGAGTCATGAAGGAACGTGTAAGATCAAAGAGGAGATAAACAAGGGAATTTGGTTAGCTGCAGATGCGTGAAGAATATTAAAGAAGAAATATTTCCCGGGAAAAGAAAGAGAATTATTACGAGAGATTTTTGAAGATTTGAGGAGCCTGCGGTGTATAAATAGGCTTCTGGGATGACATGAATGGAGGATAGAGAGTTAGGGGAGGCTAGGGAGCAGAGATCAAGAGTTACCAAACCTCTCTGTTGTTGCCATTGAAGAGGAAGAACGAAGGACATTAGGCTCAATTAGAACAGTCGCAGAAGCAGTCTTATATTTAACCATAGAAACTTTATATTGTTGCATACAGTAGCAAAAGAATTTTGTAACTGAACCTCGTTGTGGTATCACTAGTAGTTGTGTTGTTTTGGTAGCTAAATACCTTTAGCGACTGAATCGTTGTAAGCAAATTTTCATCTTTTGAATACAATGAATAATCAGATTTCTTTCACTTTTCTTCATATGAGCAACTAATTTAATTTATATGGTTGAGGAGGAAACTACTTCTAGCATGTGATTTTTAATATTGATTTTTCTTTTAGTTATTACTCTGCTATTAAGCTTTTAATTGTCTAAAAGTTTTCTCTTCTTTTAATGCTTCATAATAATTGTTTTGGATCGTCTTTCGCGGTCGATCTATTATAAGCGAAGGAAAATTATGCCTTAGATTATCGACTTGAGTCGAATTGATATTTCATTAACGATAAATTTTCCAAGGCTTAAGATTGGGTTCAAAATAGCCTTGTGTAGTTTTGAGAGTAGATTAGAGAAAATTATTATTGAATTTATAACCATTAGAAGTAATGGAATCCGAAATCCTAGACCTATCTATATTTATCTTGTTACTCTAATTTATTTTTATTTATTAAATCTAAAATCAACATCTTTAAAAATACCTACAAAGACATAAAAACCCATAGTAAATACAAAATCGAGCACTAAAAATACATATAATTGAGATCAAATGTGTCTATCATATACCCCGAAACTTATTATTTGCTAGTCCCGAGAAAATCAAATCTATAAAATAAAATCCTAACTCACTGTCACAGGCATAGCGATTGCACTTAGCGTGTGCAACAAGCCTTTAAACCCCTAGGTGGCCCTAGTGCCCGAGTTATAGTTTCGGGAGAGTTTACTAGAGATATAACCACAAAACTTTTGATCCAGACCCTAGATATATACGCAGAACCTTGGAATAGCACTAAAGAACCTTTTTGGTTGGCATACTCTCATTGACTACATGAGGAAGTATACTGATGCGAAAGTCCAATTGCTATACACGAGTTTGCACTCACATACTAAAATTCATATATAAGTGACAGAGCTCTACTCAGATAGTCGCACTATAGACATCAATATCCGGAGTCAACAAATCACATGGATAGATTAAGAAGATGGATATAGATAAAAGTGTAGATGGTTTTAGATGTTGACTAAGGTGAACGGTGTTTCCCACATCTGTCTGAAGGCCACTTCCAAGATGAACCTATCCTAATGGACTGAGATACTGGTCTGACTAATATCAACACAATTGCCATATACAAGGGGACAAGTGGTCGATAATCCTAATTCTAGATCAAATCAGCTGGCATATACAAGGGAACCAATGGTCGATTTATTGAACATTAACATTTTTTTTAACAACATGATTAGATCTTTTGGATCCAAGCACATGCTTCTTGTCAGCAGATTACATGGTAATTTCCATGGATCCTGCGTTCCACGCTTGTTTGGTATAATTGGTCTGATCTTTTTATTTTTTTTTTATTTTTTTTTTATTTTTTTTTTAGTAACTCAATCACTCTACTCCATCCCAACAGTGGTAACAATTCGATGCGTGTGCCCCACCAAATCACTTAGAGAAACATATTTAAAATAAATGAAAGAAAAACAGAAGGTGAAAAGGACTCAACGAGATATGGCGAAACTACCATGTTATTTATAATACCTGAGCTCTGTGATTTTATGAATAGAATCTATTTAGATGCTTCCATCTATTCAGATTGGTTCTTCAACTCCTACAACCAAGATGCTTCCATCCACTTAGATTGGTTAGTGCCATCCTTAATAGGCATAAATTTCTAGGCTCTAGAGTTTAATTAGGGGTGTCGATGGATGAATATCCGTCGGATATTTAGAAATTCGTATCCGATGGGTTAAGCGCTATTGGATATTCGATATCCGATAATATCCTATAGGATATCAAAAATCAGATATTTATTCCGATAGGCTAAGCGATCGAATATAGGATATTTACCCGATGATATTCGGTTATGACAAAAAAATGTTAAAAACCCTTTAAAACATGTTCATAACTGAAATTTAAGTTCAATTTCTTAAACATTCCATATCGGATATTAGGATAAATCACAAATAAATCACAAATATGGTTAGGATAAATCACAATTAAATCCATGTTCTATCGGGTATCGGATATTAACAATTCGGATGGAGCCTAATCCGATTCCGATATGTTAAGGAAGAAATATCCGATCCGATATCCGATAAAACGGATAATATCCTATAGGATCTCGAATACTCGGAAACGGATTCCGGATATCAGACATATATTGACAGGCCTAAATTTAATAATGCAACTAAAAAGTTACTCCCATACCCCCAAACTTAAATCTAACGTTGTCCTCAATGTTCTAAAGATAAAATTAAAAGCATGAACAAAGAGAAACTGTTACAATTTAAAGCAAAAGAGTTAAGGAAAGATATTACCGTGTTGCATGAGCATGGGTTACCTCCCAAGAAGGGCTAAGTTTAAAGTCTTCAGCTAGACGTCAAATACCACAAAAAGGCTAATTACCTTTCAAATCATATATCAATATTCGAAACAACTGTGGATCAACAGTACTAAATAAAACTGCCACAATTATGAAACAACTGCACTAGATTAGAAAAATGAACAGACGGAGCACAACCTGCTCTAAAATTTCTTGCAAGAAAACTGGGTTTATCTGCGGTGTCCACTTGGGCTTTATATGAGTGTCTTAACAAATAGATTCATTCGAACTACAGGTCTCTAATAGATGGATTTCCTCCTAGACAGTATCAGGAGGATCAGGTTGTGTAGCCGGAAGAGACTCAAGTAATACCTCGGGCATACTAGGCTCGAGTCCCAAATTAAGGACTTCTAATGGGGATACTTGACAATCACATTGGATAAGGGCACCCAAAGACAAATGTTAAGGGATATTTGACCATTATTACCCCCAAACTTAGGGTAGTCAGTATTTTCAGAAAAACCTCTAACTATTGCTTGAATTTCCGGATCCTCAGAGTCTTTAAAATACTCAAGAGCTTCTTCTAGATTATTACCCCCAAACTTAGGATCAACACTACTCTCCGTAAGGCCTAGAACTATGGTTTGAATATCAGGGTCCGTAGAGTCTTTAAAGTACTCGAGAGCTTCTTTTAGTTCAACAGTTTGGTCACCTAACTGACTTAAGAGAATCTCATCAAATTCATCCAACGAATCATCCAATAAAGTGTCATCCCAATTATCATGAACTAGATCTTGAACTAAAGTGCTAATCATATTTACTTCCTCTAATTCATCAGAAGGATGTCTAATAACATTAAAGACAGTGGTCATATTACCAAAGGATATGTTCATAAGTCCGGTCCTACAGTTGATGACAACATTAGCTGTGGCTAAAATTGGGCGACCTAAAATCACTATTATTTGAGCACTAGGGTCATGAACAGGCTGGGTATCTAGAACAAAGAAATCCAGTGGATAAATGAACTTATCAACCTCAATCATAACATACTCTATGACACCACGAGGTACTTTGACAGACCTATAAGCTAATTGTAGGGTCATTTTGGTCGGTTTCAACTTACCAAGAGCTTGTTGGTTGTAAACATGATATGGGAGTAAGTTAACACTGACTCCTAAGTCAAGTAATGCCTTATCAACCATGTAATTACCAATTGTACAAGATATGGTGGGGCATCCAGGGTCTTTATACTTAGGGGATGTTTGGTTTAGAAGGATTGAACTTACCTGACCAGCTAAAAAGGCTTTCTTATGGACATTAAGCTTACGCTTTCGTGTACAAAAATCCTTAAGAAACTTGGCATAAGCAGGCATTTGACTAATTGCTTCTAATAAAGGGATATTTATGTTCACCTGCTTAAATATTTCCATTATCTCGTTGAAAGTCGACTCTCTCTTTGTTGGAGCTAACAATTGTGGGTACGGGGCTCTGGGCACAAAATGAGACCTATCAGAAACCACATTGGCATCACTAGAAACTTTGTCAGTCTCTCAGCTAGTGATTCCTCTTGGTCCTCTTGGGAAGTAGAATGGGAACTAGAAGGTGGATCTACAATATGTCCACTATTAGGCATGGCTACCTTATTGTCTACCATTTTACCACTTCTAAGGGTTTTTTATAAAATTCACATCTTTGAACTCATTCTCTCTAGAGGATACTTCATGAATTCCTCTAGGATTGGGTAGTGGTTGACTAGAGAACTTTTCTTTCTCTCTCTCTCTTGCAAAGACTCAACAATTAGACTAACTTGGGTTTTTAGCTCGGAAATAGCCTGAGAGTTTTTCTCAACCAATTTCTTAAACACTACAGTGTTATGAGATAAGATGGTTAGCGACTCTTCTAAACTCATGATCTTCTTATCTGAAAGGCTCTGAAATTGTGTTGGTCCTAAAGGATTCTTAATATAACCAAACCCTGAGAGAGACTGAGAATTACTAGACTGGCCTTGATTCGGGCCCTTAGACCATGAAAAATTAGGATGGTCTCTCCAACCAGGGTTATAAGTCTCATAATATGGATCAAATCTCTGACGGTTTTCAAACCTATAGTTATTATAAAGAGCATGGGCTTGCTCTTCGTATCTGGCATGGTGTGACCCTTTATTCATTTCTAAGGCCTCTAGACACCTAAGAATATCTGACTCATAATCAACTCTATCGATCCTATGGATAGGATTTCTAGGTATTTTTGGTTCTCTCATTGAAGCCCATTGCCTAGTTTTCTCAGCTAACTCGATGAACTCGTCAAACCATTTATCTGAGTCTTGATGGGTAAATTCTCCACCACTAATTTTTTCTACCTGCATACGAGTTTCACTATCAAGGCCCTCATATAAAATTTGGTCCATGTGGGATTTTTCAAAGCCGTGATGTGGATACTTGTATAACAATTCACTAAACCTTTCTACATAATCATGAAGTTTTTAACCTAATTTATGCTTAAAGGTTTGGATAGACTTCCGAATAACATCAGTCTTATGGTGTGGGTATAATTTCTTAACAAATACCTCTACAAGACCATCCCAGGTGGTATCTGTTTTAGACGGAATAAAATGATACCATTATTTGGATTTCTCATCGAGAGAGAACTGAAACAAATGTAACCTAATCACATCGTTGGATACATTCGGATAGTTCATTGTGTCACAAATAATTTCAAAGTATATTATGTGGGTATACGGGTTCTCATTCTCTAACCCCCTAAAGGTACGAAGCATGCCAATTGTCTCGGGTTTAATATCAAATTTGACTGTTGAAGCTGGTAGAACTACACCTGGGTCACGAAATACTCTAGACGGGTTCAAACGATCCCTAAGGGTTTTTACTGGGACGTCAACATCCTTTTCATCAACCATTTCAGCAAAAACAGAAGTACCACCTAAATCGGTGTAACGGGTCAGAGTCAAATTAGACATGTCATTTTCCTAAAGTCTATCTCCTATACATTTCCAACGGTGCATACACAAGCAAGAATACTATTGGTAACCATACATTTGTGCACATGAAAATGTTGGGGTTCACTAATTTAGGTAAGCTTGGGTTACCATTAGCAATATATACCTACAGTCAGAGACTGGTCAAAAGTACGAGGCTAAGGCTTATGGTTTTTCGGATGATAACGTCCAGAGGGTTCACCGTACTATACCACGTGTTTTCCTAAAATCGGTGCCAGACGAAAATGCAATTGGTGTGTGCACGTTTATTTTTTTTAATATAAAAAATAAAAGAATGAAATAGAATATTTGCAAATAAAGAAAGAAAATAATTATTTACAAATAAATAAAGCTAAAAAATAATACTACCTTATTTACAAAAATAAAATCTTGAGTACACTACTATCCTTTTTGGTAGGAATCCACAATAAAAGTGAAATATAACCTGCACAACGAAAACAAGACTATACCCAAAGTAAAATTAAAGAAAATAAAAATCTAAAACCTAACCTAAAGGCAAGTCCGCGTCGGCGGCGCAAAAAACTTATGTAATTTTTACAGTGGTAAGAAAGGGGTTTGATTCTCGGGCTTATGAAGTAGATTTTAGGCTCTAATTATAAAATTAATTTAGAAAATAGAATAAAAGATAGTGATAATATTGAGAGATTACTGGGAATCAGGATTTCACCAAACTCTTACAGGGGGTTAGTCGTGGGAGAGTTCGAGAGATTTTAATGTATTTAGGTTTTCTCCTGTTAGTCCTGAGGGAGTTTGAGGGAGTCTCTCCAAATCTCCGTTAGTCGTGGGGGAGTTTAGAGGAGTCTCCTAAACTCTCTAGAAAACACCTGTTAGTCGCTGGGGAGTTTAAAAAAAGCTCTTGAACTCCCTGTTAGTCATAAAACCCTACAATACTAGGGAGTTGGTTGCTTTGGGGAGTTCAAAGGAGTTTTTAGTGTATTTTGGTCTCACAACAAATCTCTCAAAAGAGTAGAGATTTGGGAAGGAGTTTGGTGCGTAGAAAACCATAGGAGAAAGAAGAGGAAACGTTTTTTTCCAGGTATGTTTTTTTTCTTCTTTGATCTCAATGATTGTTTATAATAGTTTGATTTGTGTACTATTTTGATTGTTTTTCATATCTTTGATATCCATGATTGTTTATTTTGATTGTGTGTATAGTTTTTTTTGTGGGTACTCTCTCTCTGTCAAAACCCTAATTTGTGGTTCAAAAGATCTTGATAAGAAATTGCATGATTTGATTATAATTATATCTTTAAATTCAACCGTTGGAATATGATGAAATTTGAATATGTCATAGTTTACCTTGTTATAGAAGTACAGTAAAATTTTCACGCGGATCAGGTCACGTTTGCTACTGCAAAGCTTGCACAATATATGACTATGGTCTGCTGAGTTTAAATCCCGAATAGGGGACTTATTCCTATTTATCTCATTCTCCGCTTATCGTACAAGGCTGAAATTTTAGTATGATGTTTTTATATATGAAGGTTACCTACTGTAGAAATTTCATGAAGTTATGATCACTTTAGGTACACCAAAGTGTGAGAAATCCGGAACTGAATTCTGTATGCACGTATTGAAAGTAGTCGGGTTCTGAGTAATGTATCTTTTTAATGAACCGTTGGAATGCTATGATTTTTGAGTGTGTTGTGGAATATTGAGTTGTAAGTGTACCATAAAAATTTAAAGAGGATCAAGTAAGTATTAGTACTGCAAAGATTGGACAATCTTAAACTGTGTTTCGGTGAAACAGAATTCCTTTACAGCTATCTTCATAATTTGTTATGTCATCATGCATTAATTGGCTTGCTACTTTGCATGGATGTCATTTAGAATCACTATCACTTGTTAAGTCATCTTATTTAGACACATACTTCTCTTCTATTCTATATGCCAAAGTTCAATACAGTGGCGTACTTCATTCCGTATTGGCGTGTTTTAGCCAATTCATACGGTGCTTTTGTTGCAAGGAGTTGCTAAGGGATTTTCTTTGATTAACAATTTGGCTAAGTAGCTCTGCGTGTTAGTACTGTGTAATCTAGTATCACATTTTTTTTATCATGTTTACATTAGACTGTTTGGTGTTATTACTATCCTTGCTTTGTTAAGTTCTAGTATTAGTCTAAGTACTAATGTAGCTAACATGTCACACCATAAAATGGAAAAATCCAGCCAACCTGCTGAAAACAACAAGAAGAAAAAGAATGTTAGGAAGAATAAGAATACGGAACCGGAAACGGAAGTGACTACGAATTACAAACAATGGACAACTCGAGAGACTGAGAAATTATTGGAACTGTTGGTAGAAGCTACACTTGAGAAGAAGAAAGACACTAGTGGATGTTTTACTAAGAGAATAGTGGAAGAGGAGATACTTCCAAAACTTAACCAAGCATGTGGTTGTGACAAATCTTTTGAGAACTATAAAGGGAAACATAGATGGTTGAAGACTAGATTTGGTCAATACCAGGATTTGTTTATATCTTTTACTTATGGATTCGGTTGGAGAAAGAGTATAGCGGATGATATGTGGGAAAATGTTCGTGAACAAAGGGAGTTAGAATTGTATGGAGACCGTTAAATTGAAGGGAAAAAAAATTATCTCGTTGCACAAAATAACATACTATTGATATAGAGATATGATCATTTTCATTTATTTTTTTCTTTTTGATTAAAGATCAATGTTATTTGAACTCCCTCTAATAAACTCTCTCAAACTCCCTACGCTCCCCCAAACTCCCTGAACTCAAAAACACAAAACTCTCTCAAACTCCCTACACTCTCTCAAACTCTCTCAAAATCCCTGAGATTTAAAATACATTCAACTCCCCCGAAATCACTCGAGGACTAACCCCCTGTTATTCTATGGTTCAATATTAATTCTTAGACAATTATAGCTCCGAAAAAAATAATTATTAACCATTAATCTTTGCCAAGGTAGATTTTATAAAACATTAATTGTAAATGGTAAGCATGGGTTATCAAAACACATTAAAACTAAGCATAACCCATCAAACTAAATGACAACTAATTAATTTAAAATCATAATTCAATTTATATTAATGCAAAAGTCATAAAAATAATTAAATAAATTTACCATAGTGATGAGAACTAGCTTCCTCCGTCATCCCAATGATGGGGTTTAGCTCCACATGGTGAAAAGTGTGTTTATAATAGGTGAAAAATAATAAAGAAGTGAAATTGCAACGAGATATAAGTGTTGCAAAGTCACTGTTACAGTAAACGATAAATCGTACGTGTAGCAGGATAAACGACTGTCTGTATGTGTCTGTTCTTCGTGTTCTTGAGAACGACACCTCTTTTCTGTCGTCTGCAACCCTTCTTCTTCCTCTTCACCTGCTGCTGTTGCAACTCCTCCTGCAGCGTGATTTTCTAGCGCCTCTGCTCTACTCCAAACTCTCGATATTCCTTGTATTGGTCTTCTCCTCTCCTATTTATACACAGACACCAATATACCCCAAAAAATATTCTAATTTTTTTCGCTGCCAAGTCTCGTATAATATCTCCTTCAAATCTTCTTAAACGTATTTGATTAGTTCTAGACTTCCGAAACTTGGTAATACGAATCCTACAAGGTATATCTTCCCCCAGAGCTTGCGTTTCTTCCGTATTGAATCAAAACTGGAGCGATATTATTTCCTCTTTCACAAGTGTAATTTCCAAATAAAACAATACAATCCCGATATATGTTTCTACCTCTTTGTTTTCTTCCAGTCGACGAATACTTCCTTGTTTCTCTAATCCACGGCTGTTGACAACCCTGTTTGGGTGTAATCAACTGATCCAAGTCAACCCAATGATCGAATCCGACCAAATCACTTCTCAAAATCGATCCAAAACCCGGTAATATTCTCCTCCACTTTTTACTCGTGAAACAATTATTCAGCCCAACTTTTGGGAATATAACATACATACAAACTCTGTTTAATCCAACCATGCCCAACGCAACTGATATCCATGATTGAATCTCGTTTAAACCCTTCAAAAATTCGAACAAAAAGTTACGCATGTGAAAACTCCTTTTTTCCTGATTTTTCAGAACTCGATCATCCAGCCCAACTGGACTGAATCAAACAAGCATACCAGCACTGTTTAGCTATCAGATGTCCATACCAACAAGTTTCGGCGATCGAATCTCTCCCAAAAGCCTCCAAAAATCCAACCATAATTCTGTTTGTGAAGGAACCAATTTTCCCGCCTTTTCCTATAATTTGAATTGAAGACCTGCTACCAGAGTACCGATAGTAACTAGGGTGCCCCTTAGTAATTTGGGTGCCCCTTATCCAAATGAGGGTGCCTTTAGTGATTTTCTCCCACGAGCAGAAATACCACTTTTCGAGCCTTTATTTCTCCAAAAATACCTACAAAGACAAATAAACCCATAATAAATACAAAATCGAGCACTAACAATACATATAATTGAAATAAAAATAGACATATAAATGTGTCTATCACCCGTATGCATACCGGCTTAAAAGTTCAAGTCCGGGAATTCAATTGAATTTGGTCATGTACGACAGTATGCGTACCCATTTACATACTGGCGAACCCAGACCAAGTCCGGCTACTTAGGTATGCGTACCCGTTTGCGTACTTGAGTGGGTTAAGTTCTAAAATATGTTTGTTCATGAACAAACATATTTATATAATAAAGAATGCAATCTTTTGCAAATCGTGGCTATAATGTTCATGAATTGATTTGAGTGAATCAAAATCGATTTTTCTTCAATTGTGTCTTGTATACTGCTATGAGAACATAAACAATTGAACAACTCTAGAACTAGTTTAATTTGAGTCAATTTAACTAGTTGTGATTAAGATGAACAAGGTTGATATGAAAGTGTTCATATGAATAACTTCGGTTAACTATTATTGAGACAACTATGTGCACACGTTTAGGTACGGTTACTCATATCTAAATGAAGTCACATTTATTCGTGTATAACAACATAAGTTCGATCTAACGGTTGAAAGATATTAGCTTGACTCTAATCAGGTTTTCATATAACGGTGAATATTGAATGCTTTGTTACAAAGGTCGCATTGATTGCAAATCCTGATTTGAAGACTATATAAAGGAGAACTCTAGCAACTGGGAAACCTAATCCCCACACCTAGGGATGTCAATGGTTACCCATTACCCGGAACCGGACCTGGTAGATTCGGGTCCGGTTCTGGGTCCTAAAGTTGGACCCATTAACAACTTAGGACCCGACGGGGTAATTACCCGTTTGGACCCGTTTAGATTCGGGTCCAATCGGATAAGACCCGCCGGGTATCGGGTACCCGGTTATTCATCCTTTTATGCATTTGTTCAGCAAAATTATAAGCATTTTGTTAGTATTGGGTTTGATTTTTTTTTTCATTTTTCATTTTTTTCTTACAGTTAATCTTTATTTAGTACATCAACAAAGAAATAATAACATTTTTTTTTTATAAATCTTTATTTTCTGTAATTTTCTTTTTAATTATCACATTACAGAACCTTTGGTTGGCAGCCGAGCAACAAGATGAGTACCAACCCCTTTCTGAATAACAACACCCAGCCTATGGAAAATAAAACTACCTAAACCACTACCAGCGTCATTGTTAACTAAACAATTCTTCAGACGCTTGAAAAAAGAAATAAAATCTTCACTAAGCTCCCCTAATGTAGTAAAATCTAAGACACCCAAACCATAACCATGAGAACCACATTCAGACAAATATTTAGTACGTTTGCGCGAATTTTCTCTCGAGATAGCCTGGCCTGGGATGAAGGCACAAACTCGATCACCAGTAAAGGGTGAGACACCTGTGACATCCATACACACATCTTGACCGTTTTCCTAATTGAGCACAAGGATATCCGCTGGACGTAAATCCTTGTTATCATCTGATAAAATACCCAAAGCCGTTTCTTTGCGCGCAGGTACACTCGCTTCGTAACAGATGTCAGTAACCACATCACGAACTAAGTCATCGTGAAACTTAATTCCAACATCCTTAGCACAATGAAGTGCATGATCCCCGTGAATGTCCATTGGTTTATTGCAACCAGAGCATAACCCGCCTTCGACGAACAAAGGAATACCAAGACGATAGCATACTACAACTCTGAATTTACGGGGACCAAGGAATTGATCTATCCCACTGATGGGAACAACCAAAAGGTAATCTTGAGTATGTTTGATCTGATTACACTGCCACAACATTGAATCTCTTGCAGATAATGTAAACTGGACAGGGATTCGCTTCTTGACTGCGTCAAAATAAGTGACTGCCAGGGAGTGCATAGAGGTGGTGGTGGGGGGGGGGGGTGTCATCGACACAATAAGTAGAAGGAAAACCATATACCTGAATAAAATTCTGAAGAGCTAACTGGTAGGCAACACCATTATCCGTTGGGAAAAAATACCAAGAATCACCTTTCGCGTCGAGGCAGTCTGACTCTGAGAGGCAAGATAACAGTAGATGTGAGTGTCTGTCATAGTGTATACACCAAGGCCACCATCTTTAATGGGTAATGTAGCCAATCTCTGTTGCAAAGGACCGAAACCAGCTCCATCTCCCGTGATCAGAAGTCTCAAATACTTGAGTAAGTGATCGTCAAAGAGGTTAGTGGCTTGTTGTATAGCAGCAGGGTTGGTGGTGCGCATAGCAAAATATAATCTGGAAACACCAACGCAGTTACGAAGCAGTAAAATCCCACTCTGAGGGTCCTTGAGTTTCTTGATAGCCGACATTAGCTGAATAGTCTTGTTCACCCTGCCCAAAACCATACCGCTCATGAAATCCATGTCCAAAGTCACAGGTACCCCCAAAAGCTTGACACCTTTGTCAGGCCTCTCAATATCTTTGGGGAAAACACCCTCCTCAAGGATGCGTGGATCAAGTGTAGGCCAAAAGACCTCAGTTTTCTTGATATTAAGATGCAATCCCCTACTCGGTCCTTCAGATTCTATAATACTCAATTCCTTGGAAACCTCCAACGTGTCACCGAAGATAGTACCATCATCAAGATACCATGCATGTAAATCGAGCTTACAAAGAGACGCAATGGACTTCACTAGAGGGTGAAGTGTCAGAGCAAACAGAAGGGGACCGAGAGGATCACCTTGCTGAACACCAAGCGCAGAAGACAAGATGTACTGATCATAGAAGAGTTTAGCAGGACTGGCATAACAGAATTCAACCCAACGAGAAATACCTGGACAATGAAGCCGAACCTATATAATGAGATGAGACTTGCACACGATATTAAAATCATTCGAAAAGTCAATAAGCAACATTGACATCTTATCCGAGTGCCCTCTCAACTCTAGCAAACCATTTACCGCGCGAAGTATACTTTCTCCCCCAACTGGCACACCAACCCCGAACTGGTGATCCCCTAAATCGGATGACATGGCCTTACCGACAGAGAATGCAACAACCTTAGAGACCAATCGACGCCATACAGTGCCTACCGCAATGGGCCTCAGTCCGCCTCCAGGTTTGAGCAAAGGCGTAAGAGGTGCACTAGCGATGAGATCACCCAAAACCTTAGGGAACCTTCCCGCCAACCAAAGGTTGACCAATCCCGTAATCGAAGCCAACAAATCCTCTGTCACTGCCGCTGCTGCACCACTCAAGCTTCGAGCAGATGTTGTGCACGCAAACCATCATGACCACAAGAAGTTCCTCTAGGGAAACTCCTGATCGCACCACAGACATCCCTTGAATCAACCATGACTGGATCACAACCAAAGTCTTCATATGGAATGGAAGGAGGTGGAGCTGCATGATGCTTGGATTGTAATTTAGTTAACGTGTTCTCACAGCGGGGAACAACACCGTTAGAAGACAATACACGAATCGCCGCAGCATAATGCCCATATTCAATCTTCTTCCTACAAGCACTTAAGTTGGCCACTTCCAGCTTTTTCTCACTGTCTTATTTGGTGTTGTGATGTTGGCTCGGCAGGTGAAGCAATTTGGTAGTCAATTTATAACAGCCCCCCGGTTCTTTCCAAGCCAACAAGGCCTGCTGAATGGCAGTTACTTGAAGTCGCTTTCGATTACACGACTTTTCATCGGATTTGGGCGTGTAACGTGCCAAAGTGCAGATGGGGAGGAGCAGTTTCATCCAAAGGTTTACTCAGCACACTATCTAAACAAACCTTCAAAGTACGGGAAAATCTCAGCCTGCACTTGTGTGGAATACTAGAAACCGTGGAAAATTGGCGCTGGAAAACAGCGCAAAGTAAACCAGGGGTGAGAGAAAAAACCTCATCAACCAACGCCATATCATCGCAACTATCAGGGACCGTGACTTTTGAAGAAACCACGGGTTCGATCACCACAGGAGAGGCTGCAGGTCTGTCTATTCCGTGAAGAAGAAAATCTGCAGATATACCGTTAAAAGGACCTGCAACGGTGTCGCAATGAATACCCATACCGTTGCAGGGAGACTTCCAGGCATGAAGGGTCATACACCGGTTGAAAATCCATATTCGCAAATGCTGCAACAGAGTTTTCAAAGCACTGAAAACCTCAGCGTCGTCGGTGATGATATCTCTGCAACGTTCTCCATTATCCTTCGTGAAAGAATGTCTATCTTGCAAATGACGCATGATAGAACCCCTAGCATAACCTCTTCCATTTACTCCATTCTGGCAGCCGTCGAGTTTTTTGAATGGGCAGTTCACATGGCCGTTCTGTGAAGTCGAATCATCTGAGGAAGAAGGCGTTGTCTGAGGTGATGGAGGAGGCTTAAGGGTAGAACGACGAGCAGAACGTGTTGACACATACATGGCTGAAGGTTAAACTACACAAAAACGAATAAACCCTAACAGGAAAAAAAAAACCTAGGTCGAAAACAAAAAAAAGAAGGGAAAAACAGAAAGGTAAGACCCATGTAAACAAAACGATGAAGAAACGAAAAAAGAGAGGGAGAAGCGATTAAAACCAACAAGCAAAATGGATGAGACCAATCCGAAGAAGATCCGTGGCTTTCAGTCGCCATGGCTCATCGTCGGAGGAGAGAGAAAAATATAAAAAGAGAAATAAATTAAGTTTTTAAGACTTTTTTTATATTTTTATTAGTACCCAACGGGTACCCGGAACTTTAAAAGGGTCCGGATATGGGTCCATAAATTTAGGAATCAGACCCGACTTTTATAAGTAGGGTCCGGGTCTAGCGGTACCCGGGAGGACCCGGACCCATTGACTGCTCTACCCACACCTCATGTGTGATATTAGTTGCGACTAGAGTCGATTCTTCTTTAACCTAGGTTTTTCCTAAAACCATTATAGGTTAACGACTTAAAGAATTCATTGGGATTATGAAGCCAGACCCAACTATTTTCTCTGTAGTTGCGTGTTCTGGTCTTACTTTGTTCTATCCTATTAAGTACTATCTTTTCTAAGATTTTGTTTGAGGGTAAAAATTGGTTCTGCTGTTTTGTGGTAAATTTGGGGTGTGTTGATGAGAAACGAATTCAAACCCTAAACAAATTCACTGCATAGGAGTACTTTTAGATTCAAGAGATCAATCTATAAGACTCTGGCCTAAACTAAGAAATGGCCGTTCCAGATTCAATTCGGTTACAAAGTGAAAGAGAAGGATTGATCTTAGGGAGGGAAGCGAAAAAGGTGTTTGAGATCAAAAATGTCGAATTATAAAGGTGTGGATGTTTATGACTTGTATCAGAATGTGGAACTGGCTTGCATAATGTAAGCTATCAGTTGTAGGTGTTTTCTGGATACTGTGTTAACAACACTTGTGTTCTTCTTGTCGAAATAGGTTGAAAACCTATTTATACAAGTCATTTGAGCGCACCCTTGATCTCGTAGGAAGTGGGGAAGGTTATGTGATGGAGTAGTGGGGTTGTGTAGGAGATGGTGATCATCACGTGGTCACTCCTTCACCCACTTCTCTCATCGTGTTTAACCGTTCATCTTTTCCTGACACGTTATTGTAATGAGCGCGTTGCACGCCGCACGCTGTAAACCGCCAGACCAATACCCCAGTAAGTATCCCCCAGTTTGTGACATGTTCGATGTCTCGAGTGAGTGGGTCAAGTCGTGGGACTTGTATCAAAGAATAGCATACAGTGCTATTGGGTTAAACAACTAAGTTGTTTATGGAGTCAATATTCATAAAATATCGCATGTGTTCGATGTATGTAATGCATCACTTTTAAGCAAGCAGTTGAAGACAATCGATATACATGAAGCATCGTTGTTTTAATGCTTGATTGGATAAGTCGCGGATTGAGCGTCTTAAAATAGCAGCATGTCCGACCACCTTCGGGTGATCGTTTGAAGGCCGCATGGGCGAGCCATCATTTGTTCGATCTCTCCCCGTGGAAGAGAGGTGGTTGGTGATCACAATGTCGTTTTGTTAATTTGTTAAAAACAAATCTACATCGTCCAACTAGGATGGCGAAGTTGGATGGTCGTGATCGATTTGCGACAGTTGTTCAATGTCGTTGACGCAACTTTTAAGGTTTAGAGGCTGATCTTCCAACTCCATTTTGAGCGAGCGATTCGAGGCGCTGCGTGCGGGTTTGAGCAGATCGATCGACCTCATGCAAATATGAGTTGTCGGTGAGGATGCTGACATCTCCTGGGCCATCTAGAATTAGATCTAAGCCACTAGATTCGTCTGTCAAAGATGGAAGGTTGTGATCAATTTGCGGCAGTAGTGTGTTGCCGCAAACGTAATTTTAGGGTTTTCAAAGCAGCGCGTTCACCCTACTTTGAGCGAACGGTTTGATACGCTCTGGTTTTACCGTGGACAAGTAGGTCGACTAAAGGAGGAGTTGGGCCAACAGTGAACACGCCGGCATTTCTTTGATCGCTCGAGATGCGATCCAAGCCGTCCAACTAGGCCGGCTACGTTGGACGGACGAGATACGTTATTGAGACCCTTTTTGTCAGTCTCAGCTTGTTTGAGCTATTTTTATGCAGCGTGAACGCCCATGTTTCGATCGGTGTTCGAATCACCTGTGAACGAGCTACATAGAGCTCGATGGACTAGAGCATTACTGGGCCCACCGGTGATTACGTCGACGTTTTTTTGATTGCCCAAAGCTCGATCTAAGGCGTCCAACTTGGCTGGCCAAGTTGGGCGGATGTGAGCCAAGTTGGGCGGATGTGATTATTTTAAGACCGTAATGGTCGGTCTAGCTCGTTCGAGCTTTCTTTTTAAAACAGCGTGAACACCCATGTTTGGGTCGGCGTTTGAAGTGTTTGTGAATGAGCAGAAGACTACTCGATCGACTAGGGCACTAGTGGGCCCATAAGTGGTCATTATAGTGATTGCCTAGTTCTGCAAGGAGTAGTCTAAGCTTGTTAAATCATGCGGCCAAATCGTGTGGCTGTGATTATTTTTTGAGACTGATATTAACAGTCTAAATTTTTTTTAAGGAATAAATATGTGTTCAGTCACGCTAACTTTAATTAAAAAGTGTGTGAACGCGTTGATCTCTTTGTCAGAGAGCGATGTAGCCTGTATGAGTATTTTGTGTAAATCCAAATATTGGCACTTCGGGAGATTCATGCTACTCTACTGAGAGTGAACACTTAATCGTCATGTCATGTCAATAATGAGAGTTCGGCTGGGAACATAGCATATGCAAATACTAGGAAAGTCATGCATTAGTTGGTAATGCTGGAAAAAATAGAATTCACAGAATATTTGGGATCGCTAATATGCGCACCACTCTAAGTGAATTTCATATATATATATTGAATTGGTCAATGAGCGAGGAAGGTTTTTTGCACTCGTCATTCTTCAAATGGCTTTACCCCTGCTTAGCACGTAAGTCTCCTGCTTAGCACGTAATAGTTACACTATTGCGGGGTAAGCACTAGATGGTGACGAATAAAGGTAAAACTTATGAGACAAAGTTAGATGTTACCAGGAGAGATGGGTCGTCCCGTCCTTAGAACATGTCACGTTTAAGAGGCGTCCAGGTAAGCGTTCCCCTAGCATATTTTCGATTGGCCTTAGGTAGATTAGGCATACTTTTGGTTGTGATCTCAAACTGCATTCCAAGTCCCTTGTACATCTGAGTATCGTTCGAGAGCGCGTCCAATATTTCCTGGCTTCGGTTAGCATGGAGAAAAAGTGGAGGCGCGATGAAGCATCTCAGCTAACAAGTAATAGGGCTGAAAGGTTTGCTGCCCGTTGTAGATGGGGAAAAACGAGCCGCCGGTTTTTTAGGAAAGTGAAGAGTCGAGCGTGATGTCGAGACTCCTCATCCGGGAAAAATGTTAATCCTCACACAGATGCACCGCTGTAAAGGGGGTGCTTAGATTCGGGAAATCAATATGTATGACTCCGGCCTAAACCAAGACAATGGTCGTTCCAGAGTCAATTCGGTCGCAAAGAGGGAGATGGGTTGATCTTTAGGAGGGAAGCTAAGAGTTGTGTGAGATCAGTGATGATCAAGGATTGTGGGTGTGTTGAAGGCTTCTGCAATATTGCTGAACTGCTGAAGTTGAGTTCTGTGAATAAGTTTATATCGAGTTGTTGACGGATAATGATGATAATCGATGATTGATGATATCCTGATGTCCTCGATTTAGACTTATTTATATTTCAAGAATAATGTACCACTGATCCCTGTAAGTGTGACGGTTTCTTGAGTGAAAGAGTGGTAAAGTGAGAGATCATGGTAAAGTCAGTTCCATGTCGTGCGGAGACTTGACTGATCGTGTACCTACTACTTTGCTAACTCCTTCAACCGTTTACACGACTTACGCACATTTCTCGTTGTGGATGAATCCACGTGTTGTAGACCGCCAGACCAAAACCCAAAGTGATATCCCCCCATTTGTGACGTGATTGATATTTCACGAATCATGGAGTCTGCAAGGCAGACGTGTATTAGTTGGTCAGTTGTTGACTGATTTAGACTGTGAGTCTAGTTTTTTTGAATCAAGAATAAGTGGTGAATGCTCAACTCGACGTCAATGAATTACTGACTAGAGCGACTGAGCAAGTATTGCTCAACTCGACGAATTGCCGAATATTGAGAGTTTGTCGAGAAACTGACCAAGTATTGCTCAATTCAACGAATTGCCGAATATCGAGAGTTTGTCGAGCAACTGAGCAAGTATTTCTCAATTCGACGAATTCGGTAATTTTGGTGTGCAACTGAGCAAGTATTGCTCAATTCGACGAATTCGATAATTTTGGTGTGCAATTGATCAAGTGTTGCTCAATTCAGCAAACCACTGATGAATTACTGAACATTGATGGTTGGATCAATATTCGATCAACTGATCAAGTATTGCTCAATTCGATGAATTAGTTACTAGTGTCGTGACCCAATAAAATATTAATCAAAAATATTGGTGAATTACCAAATATTATTAATTTGGATGTTGATTGCTGAATCAACATTATTTTTTGTTTAAACTTTCTCAGAATGGTGATTCGTGGAGCGTTTTTGAAACCCTAATTTTTTATCAATCCTTCATCAATTGGAGAATTGCTGAAAATTGGTCATGAGTGAGGAGGGACCGACCACATGGGATGATGAGCGTCTATGGGTGCCAAGTGCTCGAGTTAGCACGCATCAGGGTTCTCAGTTTGAGAGTTGGTGAAAGAACGATGATTAAATGCAGGTTTCATTATTTATTGAAATATTGCTGGATTCAGCATTAGGTGATAAAACCTAGGTATGAGAGATGAGGACCGACCAAGAGAGAATGAAACCGGCTCTTGGTGGTCAATGACTAGTTGTTGGTCATTTGGAAAATCCCCCAGTTGGTTGGAGAGAGTTCAGGCCCAGTATGAGCAATTGAGCAAATTATGTCAGAATTATGAAAACGTGTGGGACCGGCCTTGTGCAAGCCCTAGGAATGACCATGGGAAGGCGTGCACGTGTTTCCGTGGTGTCCGTGTTTCCATACTGAGGGTTTTAGTGTTTTCAGATGCGCGTTCGAGCAATATCGTGAATTTTCAGAAGAGTTTCATCTTGACTGGGAATTCTCGATTTTTGTTGGAATGAGCGTGTATGCTCATTCATCAATATTTTGTAAAATAAAAGTTTTTTAATATTTAAAATTGTCGTGAGAGGCTATCTACTCGTGTGACTATGTTGGCTTTTGGTTTTTCGTGATTTGAGCAATATTTGAGAAAATACGGAGAAATCATGAATTTTGCTCAAACCCAGGAGTTTCATGAATTGAGGAAAATAATAATTATGCAAGATTAGGGATTGCAAGGTATGGGACCGACCATGGCTAGGGCATGGCCGGCCTTCTAGGTTGCCCGGTCCCGCACACCTTTCCCTATTTTATTATTTTTCATGAATCCTTAAAGTTATGGAGAATCCTTGAAGTTATGGAGAATCCACGAGTTTTTGTTGAAACGGAGGTGTTTCGTGAGATTAGGGAATAATAACTATAAAAAGCTAAGGATTATGAGGTGTGGGACCGGCCACGGATTAGGCATGGCCGTCCGGTTAGGTTGCCCGGTCCGGCACACCTCTCCTTATTTTATAATATTATTTCGTGAATCCACGAAGTTATGGAGAATTCACGGGTTTTGCAAAAACAAGGAAAGTTGCTAAAACCAAGGAGTTTTAGTGAGTCACGAAATAACAAAAAATAAGGAAAATAATGGGAGAGGCACGGCCTTGGGCGCCTCTTATTATTTTATTAATATTTATTGTTTTCTCCTGTTTTGCGAAGGATTCCTCATTATTTCATATTTTTGGACACTCGTTCGTGCATCCGAATGTTCAGTCGTGCATCATTGTCGACTACACTCGCACCATTTTTGTGGGGCTTACTCAGCGATGGTCCAGATGCCCGGTTGTTAAGTATTTATTACTAATCTATGAATTCAGTGGAGAATAATTCATGAAACTGAGTAATAAAAATGAATAGTTGTTCATTATTAATTCGCAGGATCAGCTGTGGATTCGACTACGAATTCAGAATAATAAAACAAGCATTACCATCCTATGGGATCGTGGATTCGACCATATAATCGGAGTAATTAAGATTATCTATTACCATTTCATGAGATCAGTGGATTCGATCATGAAATCGGAGTAATGAGATAGCACAGTTGTTTTATTTCCATTCTATGAGATCAAGCCGTGGATTCGATCATATAATCGAAGCAATTTTTATTTCCATTCCATGAGATCAGGTCGTGTATTCGACCATGGAATAGGAGAAATTGCTATTGCCATTCCATGGGATCAGGCCGTGGATTCGACCATGGAATAGGAACAATTTTTATTGCCATTCCATGGGATCAGGCCGTGGATTCGACCATGGAATAGGAGCAATAATAGATTATTCTGGGAATTCAGTGGTGAATGTCGCAGCAGAATTAATCTATTGCAGAAAAGATATTACCCAGTTAAAGCGTCACATCTATTCTGAATGATGCATAGTCAGGGAGTCACGATGTTGTTTACGACCTGAAGGCGTTAGTGCTCTCAATCTACGGAGAACCGCCTGAATCTATGCACAGTCTCTACACATAATCAGGGAACGGTGAGTGTCACCTACATCCTGAAGGCGTCCGCCGCCAAAATATTCTTCTATGTAGAGGTGGTCTCTCTCCTGTAGTCAGGGAACAATGAGTATCACCGACGTACTGAAGGCGTTAAGCTCTCAATCTACGGAGAACCTCCCAAATACGTTATTCTGCATAGAGGTCACGATGAAATGTCAGGGATCGAACGCTCACCTGGTGGAGGTTTTTCGAAAACATATTCGTCATGGCTTCATAAAATACGAATCGTTGCATGCCTGAAAGCCGTGTCAAAAACATGCCTCATGATTTTACGGTTTTGCCCTTTGTTGAAAATCCACCATCTACACCCGGCTAAAGTGAAGGAGGGTGGAGCATAACATGAACTCCTGGATAAACATGAATACCCTTTTCATGACGACGTCATAATCCTCGATACTGATGTGGACGAGCCCTACCATGAGGAATATCCTTAAAAGGATGCTAAAGCAATTCTGAAAAAGATGTTGAAGTAGCTCCCAACGAGAACGTTGATGCAGCTTCCGAGAAGGGTGTCGAAGCGGCTTCAAGAGAGGATGTTGAAGTATCTCCTGGAGAGGACTCTAGTGAAGGCACCATTGGCCCTGGCGTTGACGACACTTCTTTGATGTTTGGTAGTCTTTGTTTCATGCGGCTGGAGCCAGGGCTTGATCGAATAATAATCCCTCATTCATGATGTAACTTCCATTTGTTATATCACGTGTGTTGTGCTTCCGTGAACATGAGATCCAGGAGTCATATTTGTTAGGTGAGGAGGCTTTATCTTCAATTAATAGCGCGTACGATGTGATTGGACACGTCTGAAGAAGTAATTGCAATCTGGGAGTACCGCGTGCACTAGCTCGCTGCTTCCTGATTCCGTGAAGGGATTTTCCAAAATATGAAAATTACAGATGGCGAAACTTCTTTCTGGGATCTAGGAACAATGACATGGTGATTGAGAGGTTGCTTAGTCATTGAATCAGCTGCACTTCAGGGTACGAATGACGCTTGCCCTATGAAGCATGTACTGGTTGTTTGATAATTTCTTTCAGTCATCTCGTTTTTTCTGATTGCGATGATGATATGCTGGGGATGCTTGTATGGGAACACTCCTACAGAGTCGTTAAGTGAAGTAGACAAGCTGAGAGGCGTTCCGTTGTCGACGTGCCGCCATCAAGTCTTCAAGGACTTTGTTTCAAGCAACATCCTTTGAACCGTCTTCTGAATCTTGAATGTTTGTATGGAATGGGATGCGATGAGAAGTCCCAAGTTACACTTCAAAATCGATGGCGTGGCTGGACACGTGAAAACATCTCCGATTTGTACTTTGGAGTCTTTGATGCACATGTACGTCTTCATGTTGAGAGACGTGAAGGCATCCTGTGCTGGAAGTCCCCAGGTGTAATTATCCCGAGATTATTTTCTCTTGAAAGACGTACTTCCATTGCATTTGCTGGTAAGGTGTTGAAGCGGCTTCGGCCTCTGAAGAGAGCGCTGAAGTGGCTTCGGGAAATAGTGTTGATGTGGCTTCGGGAGAGAGAGAGAGAGAGAGCGTTGAAGCGGCTTCAGGAGAGAGCGTGCATTACATCGGCTTCTGGAGAGAACGTTGAAGCGTCTCATGGAGAGATCTTGAAGCGGCGTATCCTGGAGAGAGCGTTGAAGCGGCTTCTCCTGGAGAGAGCGTTGAAGCGGCTTCTCCTAGAGAGAGCGTTAGAGGGGCTTCTTCTGGAGAGAGCGTTGAAGCGGCTTCTCCTTCAGTTTGATTTTCCCTTGCAAATTACATGCTTCTTGATTGACCGTCTCTCTTGTTTTGAAGAAGTCCTTGACTGACGGTGAAGGAATTTCATGCTGAGTCTCAGTCCCCAAGCGTGAGTTACATGGCTCTATCTTGTATGGTCGGTGGGTTTACCATAATAAAGATATCACCATCTCGCCTCCGTACTGGTGACTCTATTACTTTTCCACGGGAAAGAAAAATATGCAGAAGTTTAGATTACCTCTGTCTGTAGTGGTTGTTGCTATGCTGAAGTTCTGGCGAGAAACAACGATTCTTGGCAGCAGCTGTGATCAGAAGAGACTGCAGGGAGAGGCATGGTAGCTACTTACAGTCGCACCATTTTTGTGGGGCTTACTCAGAAATGGTCCAGATGCCCGGTTGTTGAGTATTTATTAATAATCTATGAATTCCGTGGAGAATAATTCATGAAACTGATTAATAAAAATGAATAGTTGTTCATTATTAATTCGCAGGATCAACTATGGATTCGACTACGAATTCAGAATAATAAAACAAGCATTACCATCCTATGGGATCGTGGATTCGACCATAGAATCAGAGTAATTAAGATTATCTATTACTATTTCATGAGGTCAAGCCGTGGATTCGATCATGAAATCGGAGTAATGATATAGCACAGTTGTTTTATTTCCATTCTATGAGGTCAAGCCGTGGATTCGATCATAGAATCGAAGCAATTGTTATTGCCATTCCATGGGATCAGGTCGTGGATTCGACCATGGAATATGAGCAATTTTTATTGTTATTCCATGGGATCAGGCCGTGGATTCGACCATGGTATATGAGCAATTGTTATTGCCATTCCATGGGATCAGGACGTGGATTCGACCATGGAATATGAGCAATAATAGATTATTCTCGGAATTCAGTGGTGAATGTCGCAGCAGAATTAATCTATTGCAGAAAAGATATTAGCCAGTTAAAGCGTCACATCTATTCTGAATGGTGTATAGTCAGGGAGTCACGATGTTGTTTACGACCTGAAGGCGTTAGTGCTCTCAATCTAAAAAGAACCGCCTGAATCTATGCACAGTATCTCCACATAATCAGGGAACGGTGAGTGTCACCGACGTCCTGAAGGCGTCCGCCGCCCAACTATTCTTCTATGTGGAGGTGGGTCTCTCTCCTGCAGTCAAGGAACAGTGAGTATCACCGACGTCCTGAAGGCGTTAAGCTCTAAATCTACGGAAAACCGCCCAAATACGTTATTCTGCATAGAGGTCACGACGAAATGCCAGGGATCGAACGCTCAGCTGGTGGAGGCTTTTCGAAAACATATTCATCATGGCTTCGTAAAATATGAATCGTTGCATGCCTGAAAGCCGTGTCAAAAACATGCCTCATGATTTTACGATTTTTCTCTTTGTTGAAAATCCACCATCTACATTAAGTCCCCTGGTTTGTGAGGAACAGTCATGTTCCGCAGTAAGCATTAAATGGTGATTTTCAGTCGACGAGATCAGCGGTTGAACTCAGTCTACAAAGGTGGTTTCAGAATCCTCGATTTACCCCAATGATGTCATGTACGAGCAAATGCACAGATGAGGACCCTGATAGTAAGATATAGTGTCATCTCGTGAGTGTGGAGAGATGAGGCACTGCTGATTTGGGCGTTCAGAAGCTTAGTTATGGTCAGTCTAGGATTTACGGGCCCGAGCCCCAAAAAGAAAACCCATGTTTTATTAGGTTTTAGAAACAAATTCGATATAAAAGGGAATAACCCTATTAATAATTCTTATTATTTGACCGAACAGCTCTCACTCTTTTCATCACCTTCACGAGTTCAGCAACAATAGAGAGGAGGAAGAAAAATTCACGCCAGCACCGCCGCCGTCAAATCACCATCCGGCAGAATTCTGGCTGGCGCTGACAGGTGAGTCTGTCCGATTTTTTTTTTAGCTGTTAGTTTTATGATTCATGAGTTGTTCACAAAACGATAAATCCCCTAGTTTCATGCATGCGTAAAATTTATGAAGGATTTTTAGAAAACGTATATATATGCCCGTTTGTTCGTTAGTTGAGGGAACGAGCAAACATCCCTAATATGAAAGAGATATATAAAATTTTGAATCCATGGTTCAGTTGCAGTAGCAGAAGTTTTTTTTATTAGGTTTCATGAAAACCCAAGTTTATATTTGAAAGCATAAACTTTGCAAATACTTTTAGGAACGTAGGTTTGTTCGTAAAAAGTAATAAATAACGATCCTTAGGGTTAGAGGAATTTCGAAAAGACTTGGAGTTCATGATGAAAATTTGTTTGAGAACTTTCAAATATTCGGACTTTACAAAATAGGAAGACCCTCGTTTCATAGGTGAATGCTCGATTGAGCAAAGTTAACTCACGCAAAAAGTTTTTTTTTTTAATATATGCGTACTTGAGTTTTTTGTTTTGTTTTTTTGATAAAATAAAATCAAACAGTGATTTTGAGTAACTGTTGAAGATGAACAATTGTGTTTCATGATTTTATGATATATGTTTTATGGTATAAAATCATGAGATGTTCACATGAAAAGTTTATGTGAATTGTTCATGGTTTCGCGAAAAGTCAGTGTTGACTTTTAAATAATAAGTCACTCGCTTATGTTGCAGGTTTAAAGAGTAAGAGAGTTTGTGGAGTTTTACGTTTCTATCACTAAGTTCGTGAAACGTAAATAGGTAAGATTTTATAATTACCGTTTTCGTTGTTGAAACTGATATCATTAGGTCGTTTATAATTCTGTGCTTCTGATTTGATTCCAGACAATGATGGTTTCCACCAGCAGCAGTAACGATTACTCCTCCAGCTCTTCTGATGAGGATTCCAAGTTTTATGCAGCCAAATCGCGAGCTAAAACAAATTATGTTGAGGGAGCTAAAGCTAGCATACCCCTTAATGACCGAAGGATCTCTCATGAAGAGCTCATGAAGAGAAAGGCCCAGGATGATGAGATGGAGGATCATCAACGTAGAAAGGATCGAATCCTGCGCAGGATACAGGCGGCTGAAGAGAGGCATCGATTTGTTGATGGTGTACCCTCCGACTCTGACGCTAATGCTTCTGAAGAGGAAACTGTGTGGGTGGTACGGAATTACGAGATCAATCCAGACCAGCGTACCAGAGAACTTCAAAATATTGCGAAGCAGGTTGAATCTGAACTCGAAGCTGAGTACGAAGCAGAGGATGACTCGGACTCAGATGATCCTAATATCCACCCAGACTTCATCAATGGCCGTGATAGTGATTCTGATGAAGAACTCGAAGAGGATTATCTCTGAGATTATTTATTTTCCGTTGAAGTAGATGTTCCCTGGTTTAAGCAGCTTGGCTGTAGAGATGTTTCTTTAGAGATTATTATTTTTTGAACCGTAATTCCTTGTAGTATCTCCTTTCTGAATTTTCCTCACATCTCCAGTAGATGGACCAATGTCCACATAGACAATAATTACCCACAGAATGCAATCATGTGAGCTGTCTAGAAAACACGTGGCCTACCAGACGATCAATCCGTAGTTGTAATATTGATTACGTCCGAGCCGTCAGTCCCCGGCATTGTTACTATTCTCCCATCTGTCACGCATCTGATTCGAGATTTAGGGTTTCAGTAGAAACCGCAAAAGACTTGTTTATCCGTTAGGGGATAAGCATCCACATTGGACTTAGGGTTTTATTTAAACAGTCAACCATCTGCTGCCTTTGTGCATCATCAAAAGAAATTTTGATCACAATCCTACCTCTCGTCACCATGTCCAGAAGCAGTGTTTCTTCCAGAAGTGAATCTCATGTCGAACATGTTGTGGCAGTATCCGCCTCGGTGAGTTACATTTCTTCTCTTGTCTTTTTCTCGATCAGGATGATTGATCAAAAGAAAAGAATTTATTGCAGGATAATGATAATAATCAGCATTCCTCTCGTAGCTTGAGACCTAAACGGACGGTTAAAGCTCCTTGCCGGTATAGGTCGGCTCCTGTTGATGCCGGAACGTCTATAAGTAATTTCATAACTTCTCGACTGAGATTTTTACCATGCTCAATGGTCAATACCATTAAATACTCCATCGTTTCATCGCAGATTGATGTTCATGTCGTCGTCGATGCTAGAAAAGGGAAGATCGGGAAATCCGCGGTGTGATTTATGATAGCAACAACCGTGTCGACGAGAACTCCACTGATTCTGTGGAGACTGAGGTTAGATATCGTGCTCCTGAGTATCCAACAGCTGGACTCGTATTCGAGGCTTCCATGATCAACAATTGCCCGAATAATAAAGTGGTTGGGGGATTCGTCATTCCCAAGTGTCACGCGCCCCTGTACACCAAAATTTGGAGAAGGTACGGGCATATTGCTACGAACGAAGTATGGAAAGGCTTTCTACCAACCCTCCTAACTACAGTTGCAGGGTTCTTACCGATCATTGAAGAGATGAACCGGACGCATCTGCGAGATGGTAAGAATCATGAACTGCACAAATGGGATGAGATGATTTCAAACTGTGAAACCCTGCAGTTTAACATAGGTTGGCTTCGTCGTCGACTCGAGATAATCAAAATTCATAAGGCGGCAGCCGCTGCTGATGCAATTTCCACGTCTACTGCCATATTGGAGGAGGAAAAGACACTCGCCTTGGAGTCAGCATGAGTTGAGAAGGCAGTTCAGGACTTGAAGGTGAAAACCAAAAATTTCCAGAAGAAGCTTGACAGGGTTTTCTATAGAGATTATCCTCTGTTGGATGGATTGTTCTGAGTGAGAGGAAGATTTTATGTAGGTTTGAGATTTTGTTTTGAATAAATTAGGTGATTGAAAATTTTTTGTGAGACTCATAGGATATTTTGAATTTTGAGTGAATGAGCATATTTCTCTTTTGGAGAAAACATAAATTATATTTAGAAATTTAATACTTCCAATGGTTATTCAAGCATAATACGCCTTGAGCCACTTGTCGTTGATGATGTTTCCTTCAACTCCTCCATTAACAGCTAAGATTTTGTAATATCCGCTGGATACTGACTTGATGATCACATAAGGTCCTTCCCATTTCGAAGAGAACTTGGGAGCGGACATGTCTTGTTGGATATGATTTGCTGTTTTCAAAACCAAATCTCCTACTTGAAATGTTCGAGGTCTTACCAGTTTGTTGTAGGCCTTGGAAACCCTTTGTTTGTAGGTTTCTACATATTTTTCCACCTCGGCTCTTCTTGAATCGAGCATGTCCAATTCAGCAATTCTTGAATCTGAGACTTCTGCTTCATCCCATTGTACTCCACTAGATGTTGCGATTCTTGCAGAGGGAACCTTGATTTCGTCTGGGAGAATGGCATCGGTGCCATAAACGAGAGAGTATGGTGAAGTCCCAATTGAGATTCTTGGTGGGGTTCGGTAGGCCCACAAAGCCATGGGAAATTCCTCATGCCACATCCGTGGATTATCATGAACTGTTCGACTGAGAATCTGGATCAAGGTTTTGTTGGTACTCTCCGCCTATCCGTTTCCTTGGGGATAGTATGGTGTGGAGAAAATCTGTTTGATTCCGTATTCTTCGAGCAATTCTGCAACATGTTTGTTGGCGAAAGGAGTTCCATTATCCGTGATGATATGTTTAGGAACGCCGAATCTGCATATGATGAACTCTTTGATGAAAGATGCAATTGTGACTCCAGTGGTGCTTCGAAGAGGAATAGCCTCGACCCATTTGGTGAAATACTCTGTTGCTGTGATGATGTATTCATGCTGCTTTGAAGATGCCATTGATCTTTCCTATGATATCCAGTCCCCAGCTATAGAAGGGCCACGACTGCTCACAGAATGTAATGGAAGACAAGGAGTGTGGATGAGGTTACCATGAACTTGGCATTGATGACATCTCCGAACGTAGGCAGCTGCGTCATCTTCCATGGTTGGCCAGTAATATTTCTCATGGATTTGGAGAAACAATTTCTTCTTCCCTTGGTGTTCACCTTCATGCATTTCTTTCAAAATTATGGCAATTTCATGCTCGGCCAAGCATCTCAGGAGATTCCCACCGAAGCTTTTGCGATACAAAATCCCTTCCAAGTAGACAAAACGTTTGGCTCTCTGAATGAGTTTGATTGCACCTCTCTTCTCTGACGGAAGATCGTTGTCACGAAGATATTTTATGTAAGGTTCTCTCCAGTCCCCAGTGTGATGAAGTGTTAGAACCTCCAAATGATGAGGTGGTGTCTGACAATTGGGACATGATCCTTGCAGCATCCTCGACTGAGCTTCCATGGAAGGCCAATAGTATCCGAGCCTTTGAAGCCTTCTGTAAAGTGTGACCACTAGAGTTTTCCCACATACTTCTTCATGTATACGTTTGAGTTGTTCACCGGCTTCTTCATCTCCGAGGCATCGAGACAGGGATCCATCAGGATTGCGATAATATAACGCTCCGTGCAGCAGGAAAAAGTTTTTCAACTCCTTGAGGCTAATTTTCCCCTCCGTAAGAGAATTGCTCAATTCATGAATAATGGCGCTCGCCAGTCGCTTGACTGAGCATCTTCGACTTGAGTAAGCCAGGTGGATGACACACGCGTCTTTGCACAGTGATGGATTTCTCAGACCCCTCAAATTGCAGTTTGGATGCTAGGGTCGCTAGACAATCAGCATGTCTATTGTTGGTGCGTCCGGTATGGACAATTGTTGCATCGGAAAAAGAGCTAATAGTCGTTGTGCCTCAGTCCTGAATGGAGCAAGTGTTATTTCTTTGAGAGAGTATACGCCATTCATTTGATTGACCAGCAACTTTGAGTCTCCCCTGATCTCTAGATGTTTCGCTCCTGCTTTCTTGGCCAAAGATAGCCCTAGGAGAAAAGCTTCATATTCTGCTGAATTGTTGGTGCAATGGAAATCCAGCTTGAATGAATGTGAGAAGACTTCACCGGATGGAGATACCAGCACAATACCCGCCCCACCGGTATCATTGCTCGGAGTGGCGGACCCATCAAAATATAATAGCCACGTTTCTTCCTGAATGATTGAAATTTCTGGAAACTCACCGGGCACTTCTTCATGCAACATCGTGATGTCTTCTCCAGGGAAAGCGGAAGTAAGTCTGCAACTGCTTGTCCTTTGATTGCTTTTGGAGGACACACGCTATGTCAAATTCTGACATTTGAAGTAGCCATTTCGCTTCTTCCGATCAGAGCAGGTTTCGACAGTAAGAACTTTATAGGATCAGCTTTGGCCATCAGCACGACCCTGTTTGATAGTAGATAATGTCTGAACCTCTGAATTGCGTGAACCAACGCCAGACACGCCCTTTCAGCCTTTGGGTACCGGAGTTGAGCATCCCTCATTGTGCGACTGAAGTAATAGATTGGGTGTTCGATACCTTCTTCATCCTCTTGAGCGAGGAGTGCTCCAATAGCTACGTCACTGGAAGCTGTGTAAAGTATCAGAGGCCGTCCTTGCACTGGAGATTTCATGACAGCAGGTGATAACAATATCTGCTGTATTTTCTGGAATGCTTCTTGTTGAACGGCTGTCCATGCAAAATTTGCTCCTTTCTTCAACAGAGGAGTGAATGAAGCAATGAGTTGAGCGAGTCCAGGAATGAAACGCCGGATGTAATTGACTTTTCCCATGAAACTCTGGAGCTCTTTCACAGTTCGTGAGGCGGCATGGTAGTAATGGCTTTTGTTTTGTCTGGGTCGACCTTGATTCCTTCTGCAGTGACCAAGAATCCAAGAAACTTTCCGGAAGAAACACCAAAAGCACATTTCAGGGGATTCATCTTCAGTTTGTATTCTCTGCATCTTTCGAAGACTTGTCTCAGAATGTCTAGGTGGGACGCCCGGGTCTTTGATTTCACCACCACAGTCGACATAGTCTTCTACTTGCTTGTGCATCATGTCATGAAATATTGCAGTCATGGCCCGCTGATAAGTGGCTCCTGCATTCTTCAAGCCGAAAGGCATCACTGTATAGTGGAAGTTTCCAATGGGGTTCTGAATGCAGTCTTGTTAGCATCATGTTCGTACATCTTGATTTGGTTATATCCACTGTAACCATCCATGAACGAGAACATGTCATGGCCACTGGTTGCATCGACGATATCAATGTTTGGCAATGGAAAGTCATCCTTTGGGCAGCACTTGTTCAGGTTCCTGAAATCTACACACACCGGATCTGTCCATTTTTCTTCCTGACTGGGACAATGTTCGCCAGCCATGTTGGATGTTGAATGGGTTTGATGAACCCTGTTGTTAGTTTCTGGATCTCCACCTTGATTTGTTCCTCAACTTCGTGTCTGAATTGCCTGGGCGTGTTTGACGGGTTTGGAACCGGGAGTGATGTGCAGATGATGAGTAACCAATTTGTCGTCTAGGCCAGGCATCTCTTCGTACGTCCAGGCGAAGATATCTTGATACTCTTTCAACAGGCGTATCAATCCTTCTCGTTCCTCAGTGAGAGAGCAGAACTGATTAGAATTGGCCTTGGGTTTTCATCCGTTCCAATGTTGATAGTCTCGAGGTCGTCGGTTGTGGAATCTGTGCCATCTTGCAGCTGTCGTGGTGCATCTTGAATTTCTTCATCGGGATTGCTCACTCTGGCATGATTCTTCAGGGCGGGGAGACTTTTCATCGACCTCCCTGTTAATTGCTAATCCTTACGACGGAGATAAATGACTCTCCCCTCTGCATCATAATCAGTAATAAAGTTGGACTTTTTCTGAGTCGTACCTTGACCTTGACGACGCTTGAGTGGTTGGTGGACAACTTGACGGATTTAGCATCTGTTGATGATGGTTTGTCGACTTTCTCAATAGATTTCCAACTTGGGAGTGGAATACTGCAGATCTTGCTTGGAGGTTCGGGGATGCTCTTTGGATGTTCCAGGAACTCAGCATCGTAAACCGGAGCATAAGGAGACACTGAGGCTGGGATACGACAATTTTGTTGTTGAACAAAGCTTTCATACATTGATGGTACGTCGAAGGAACAACTTTATTGTCGTGAAGCCATGGCCTTCCGAGTATCATGTGATAGTCAGGGTCTTTCTCGATCACGTGAAATTTGACAGTGGATTGAATCGGCCCTACTTTCAGATCCACATAGACATACCCGTATGTGTGACTCTGGCTTCCTTCAAAACCCGTCATCAATATGGGATGATGAACGATCTTGCTTTGTGGAACTTTGGCCTCCTTGAGAGTCTTCATAGTGATAAGATTCGTGGAAGCACCTGTATCGATGAGAACTCTCCTGAATTCAGAGTCCTTAATGGAAGCAGTAACGAACAAGGCTCGGTTATGCCCTTCCTCCGCCATTCGGTCTTCCTCAGTGAAGGTGATGTTGTTGATTGAGAGTTCAGATACCATGGACACTTGTTCAACCACCGGAGATGATGGAACTATTCGCACATCGGATGATATTTTGTTGAGAGCGACAAACGTGTCTGTGCGCTGATCTCTGGAGAAATGCAGAAGTTCACATAGATTCTCGATTAGATGTGTGACCTCTTGTTCCACCGGCTTTTCATAAGTGGTGAAGCTGTTGGCTTGAGGGTTAGCGTCAGTGGTGTCAAGAGATGAGCGTTCCACAACTTGAGCTCCTAAGATTCTTGTCAGGTCCACCATGCAGTTGAACAAATTATCAATTGCTCTTTTCAATCGATTTATGTTCCTTTCCAAAATCTCTTGCCTTCGTGCCAGTTCAGCTAGTGACGGAATTTCTCCATCAAATGCACCAATAGATGAAAAGGGAGTAGTAAAGTACGGATGATGAATGTTACCAGAATCATTCGGGTGAGTTAGAGAAGCGTCACCATTTGAAAGACTCTGACTGGAGTTTTGAGAAACTGAATTCGATATAAGACCAACCATCTTGCGAAAATGAAAGATTACAACCGAGCAGCGCCAATCTGTAGATGGGGAAAAACGAGCCGCCGATTTTTTGTGAAAGTGAAGAGTCGAGCGTGCTGTCGAGAATCCTCAGCCGGGAAAAATGTTAATCCTCACACAGATGCATCGCTGCAAAGGGGGTGCTTAGATTCGGGAAATCAATTTGTATGACTCCGGCCTAAACCAAGATAATTGCCATTCCAGAGTCAATTCGGTCGCAAAGAGGGAGATGGATTGATCTGTAGGAGGGAAGATGAGAGTTGTGTGGGATCAGTGATGATCAAGGATTGTGGGTGTGTTGAAGGTTTTTGCAATATTGCTGAACTGCTGAAGTTGAGTTATGTGAATAATTTTATATCGAGTTGTTGACGGATAATGATGATAATCTATGATTGATGATATCCTGATGTCCTCGATTTAGACTTATTTATATTGCAAGAATGACGTACCACTGATCCCTGAAAGTGTGACCGTTTCTTGAGTGAAAGAGTGGGAAAGTGGAAGATCGTGGTAAAGTCAATTTCATGTCGTGCCGAGACTTGACTGATCGTGCACCCACTACTTTGCTAACTCCTTCAGCCGTTTACACGACTTACGCACATTTCTCGTTGTGGATGAATCCACGTGCTGTAGACCGCCAGACCAAAACCCTAAGTGATATCCCCCCATTTGTGACGTGATTGATATTTCACGAATCGTGTAGTCTGCAAGGTAGACGTGTATTAGTTGGTCAGTTGTTGAATAATTTAGACTGTGAGTCTAGTTTTGTTGAATCGAGCATATGTAGTGAATGCTCAGCGATTCATGGATTGAACATGTAGTTTCTGAGATTTCAATGAATTACTGACTAGAGCGACTGAGCAAGTATTTCTCAACTCGACGAATTTCCGAATATTGAGAGTTTGTCGAGCAACTGAGCAAGTATTGCTCAATTCGACGAATTGCCGAATATCGAGAGTTTATCGAGCAACTGAGCAAGTATTGCTCAATTCGACGAATTCGATAATTTTAGTGTGCAACTGAGCAAGTGTTGCTCAATTCAACACACTACTGATGAATTACTGAACATTGATGGTTGGATCAATATTCGATCAACTGAGCAAGTATTGCTCAATTCGACGAATTATTTACTGGTGTCATGACCCAATAAAATATTAATCAAAAAATTTTGTGAATTACCGAATATTATTAATATGGATGTTGATTGCTGAATCAACGTTATTTTGTGTTTCAACTTGCTCAGAATGGTGATTCGTGGAGCGTTTGTTCGAAACCCTAATTTTTTATCAATCCTTCATCAATTGGCGAATTGCTGAAAATTGGTCATGAGTGAGGAGGTACCGACCACATGGGATTATGAGTGTCAATGGGTGCTCAGTGCTCGAGTGATCACGCACCAGGGTTCTCAGTTTGAGAGTTGATGAAAGAACGATGATTAAATGCAGGTTTCATCATTTATTGAAATATTGCTGGATTCAGAATTAGGTGATAAAACCTAGGTATGAGAGATGATGACCAACAAGATATCACGGAACCGTCTCATGGTGGTCACAGGACCAGTTTTTGGTCATTTGGAGAATCCCCCAGTTGGTTGGAGAGAGTTCGGGCCCAGTATGAGCAATTGAGCAAATTAGGTCAAAATTATGAAAACGTGTGGGACCGGCCTTGTGCAAGCCCTAGGAATGACCCTGGTCGGTCATGAAGGCGTGCACGTGTTGCCGTGGTGTCCGTGTTTCCATACTGAGGGTTTCAGTATTTTTTTATGCGCGTTCGAGCAATATCGTGAGTTTCATTTTGAATGAGAATTCTCGATTTTTGTTGGAATGAGCATGTATGCTCAATTCATAAATATTTTGAAAATATTAAAATAAAAGTGTTTTAATATTTAAAACTGCCGTGAGAGGCTAGCCAGTCGTGTGACTATGTTGGCTTTTGGTTTTTCGTGATTTGAGCAATATTTGAGAAAATATGGTGGATTCGATCATAGAATCGAAGCAATTATTATTTCCATTCCATGGGATCAGGCCGTGTATTCGACCATGGAATAGGAGCAATTGCTATTGCCATTCCATGGGATCAGGCCGTGGATTCGACCATGGAATAGGAACAATTTTTATTTCCATTCCATGGGATCAGGCCGTGGATTCGACCATGGAATAGGAGCAATAATAGATTATTCTCGGAATTCAGTGGTGAATGTCGCAGCAGAATTAATCTATTGCAGAAAAGATATTACCCAGTTAAAGCGTCACATCTATTCTGAATGGTACATAGTCAGGGAGTCACGATGTTGTTTACGACCTGAAGGCGTTAGTGCTCTCAATCTACGGAGAACCGCCTGAATCTATGCACAGTATCTACACATAATCAGGGAACGGTGAGTGGCACCGACGTCCTGAAGGCGTCCGCCGCCCAACTATTCTTTTATGTAGAGGTGGGTCTCTCTCCTGCAGTCATGGAAAACTGAGTATCACCGACGTCCTGAAGGCGTTAAGCTCTCAATCTACGGAGAACCGCCCAAATACGTTATTCTGCATAGAGGTCACGACGACGTCATAATCCTCGACCGCTCAGCCGGTGGAGGTTTTTCGAAAAAATATTCATCATGGCTTTGTAAAATATGAATCGTTGCATGCCTGAAAGCCGTGTCAAAGACATGCCTCATGATTTTACGATTTTGCCATTTGTTGAAAATCCACCATCTACACCCGGCTAAAGTGAAGGAGGGTGGAGCATAACATGAACTCCTGGATAAACATGAATACCCTTTTCATGACGATGTCATAATCCTCGACCCTGATGTGGACGATCCCTACCATGAGGAATATCCTTAAAAGGCTGCTAATGAAATTTCTGAAAAAGATCTTGAAGTAGCTCCCAACGAGAACGTTGATGCAGCTTCCGAGAAGGGTGTCGAAGCGGATTCAGGAGAGGATGTTGAAGCATCTCCTGGAGAGGACTCTAGTGAAGGCACCATTTCCCCTGGCGTTGACGACACTTCTTTGATATTTAGTAGTCTTTGTTTCATGCGGCTGGAGCCAGGGCTTGATCGAATAATAATCCCTCATTCATGCTGTAACTTCCATTTGTTATATCACGTGTGTTGTGCTTCCGTGAACAGGAGATCCAGGAGTCGTATTTGTTAGGTGAGGAGACTCCATCTTCAATTAATAGCGTGTACGATGTGATTGGACACATCTGAAGAAGTAATTGCAATCTGGGAGTACCGCATGCACTAGCTCGCTGCTTCCTGATTCCGTGAAGGGATTTTCCAAAATATGAAATTACAGATGGCGAAACTTCTTTCTGGGATCTAGGAGCAATGAGATGGTGATTGAGAGGTTGCTTAGTCATTGAAGCAGCTGCACTTCAGGGTACGAATGACGCTTTCCCTAAGAAGCATGTATTGGCTGCTTGATGATTTATTTCAGTCATCTCGCTCTTTCTGATTGCGATGATGATATGCTGGGGATGCTTGTATGGGCATAATCCTCCAGAGCCGTTAAGTGAAGTAGACAAGCTGAGAGGCGTTCCGTTGTCGACGTGCCACTATCAAGTCTTCAAGGACTTCGTTTCAAGCAACATCCTTTGAACCGTCTTCTGAATCTTGGATGGTTGTATGGAATGGGATGCGATGAGCGGTCCCAGTTACACTTTAAAATCGATGGTGTGGCTGGACACGTGAAAACATCTCTGATTTGTACTTTGGTGTCTTTGATGCACATGTACGTCTTCATGTTGAGAATTTTATGCGGCTCGTAAAGCTTCAACAGTGATGATTGATGATATTAGAAATAAACCGGTTGAGGGACGTGAAGGCATCATGTGCCGGCAGTCCCTAGGTATAATTATCCCGATCTTATTTTCTCTTGAAAGACGTACTTCTATTGCATTTGCTGGTAAGGTGTTGAAGCGGCTTCGGCCTCTGAAGAGAGCGCTGAAGTGGCTTCGGGAAATAATGCTGATGCGGCTTCGGGAGAGAGAGAGAGAGCGTTGAAGCGGCTTCAGGAGAGAGCGTGCGTTGAAGCGGCTTCAGGAGAGAGCGTGCGTTGAAGCGGCTTCTAAAGAGAGCGTTGAAGAGGCTTCTCCTGGAGAGAGCGTTGAAGCGGATTCTCCTGGAGAGAGCGTTGAAGCGGCTTCTCCTTGAGAGAGCGTTAAAGCGGCTTCTTCTGGAGAGAGCGTTGAATCGGCTTCTCCTTCAGTTTTATTTTCCCTTTCAAATTACATGCTTCTTGATTGACCGTCTCTCTTGTGTTGAAGAAGTCCTTGACTGACGGTGAAGGAATTTCATGCTGAGTCTCAGTCTCCAAGCGTGAGTTACATGGCTCTATCTTGTATGGTCGGTGGGTTTACCATAATAAAGATATCACCATCTCGCCTCCGTACTGGTGAATCTATTACTTCTCCACGGGAAAGAAAAATATGCAGAAGTTCAGATTACCTCTGTCTGTAGTGGTTGTTGCTATGGTGAAGTTCTGGCGAGCAACAACGATTCTTGGCAGCAGCTGTGATCAGAAGAGACTGCAGGGAGAGGCATGGTAGCTACTTGCACAAACTTGGCGGTCTTCATATAATGGTAGAGATCGTCTCGTTATTAGAGGGAGAAGCTGATAGCTTCCTTGATGTTTCTTCATGGAATGGAGAAGAGGGAGACAGTCCCCTGTCCACGAGTATCTATTGAGATTTCAACTTGATAAATGTTGTCATGTTGGGTCTCTGAAGAAATAATTTGGGAGAGAGTTGGAGTTGAACCCAAATATTGATGAGGATCTTACGAGTTGCTGATCATGAGGCCCTCTTTACGTCTACGCTGCGTTTCATAGACGTCCATACCCATCGCTGGTTTTTTGACAATACGTCTGCTCTCTTGAATATGTCCTCATCTTTGGATATCCAGGAATCATAATGATAGCGTGCTTGCGTCTCTCTAAATTCAACATCTTTGATATGGATAGTGATGAGCCGTCCCCAGCTACAATCCTTTGTCTTTATCATCTTTGGATCGTGACTTTGAGGAGCAGGGAAGTTCCCTCATGCGAATGACTTAACTAACATGTTGTGCAAATATGATGAAGCTCTTGACATGGAGGGTCTGTATGTACCTCTTAAGTCTCAGGTGCGACCTCCTTCGGTAATGCAACTACTCCTTCTATGAGAGACGAAATTTTTAAAACGTCTCTCACCGATTTTGTTGCCTCAAGCCAGATATGGTATATCTCGGACGTTGTTTTATCATTGTGATAGTCGTGCATGTATTATTGAGGTTGGAGTTGGCGGTTTTGGACGCACAGGATGTTGTATCTTGGTGGTTTTCCTATTGCTTCTTCAGTGAAGCTGCTTACAGAAGGTTGTATTGCTTGTTGGTGAGATGTATGCTTTCACGAATATCATGAGGATCTTCATTCCTGGCAGGCCGGGTTCTTTATAGCAGGGCAGGTGTTGTTGTAGCCGAGCATTTAAAAGCTTCACGAAGTTGAGAGGATGTCTGAAATTGCAGATTCTCCAGCATAACACGATAGATGAGTACCATCCTATTAATGCATAATTCCACCAATCATTGTTCATTCATATTTGGATCGTGACAATCCGTGCCTGGATTTTAAACCTCCTGAAATAATCATTTGGATGCTCATTGTTTCGTTGGAACATCTTCCCCAAATATGAAAAGGTGATTTTCTCGGATACGAAGAAATACTTCTTGTAGAAAGCGGTTACCATCTCACACCAGTTGGATACGTTGTTTGGTGCAATGTTGTTGTATCAGGTGTACGCTCTCCCGGTAAGTGACTTTGAGAACTCTTTCAAGTGGAGGACATGATTGTATTCGTGCTCTCCTAATGACTCCAGTAAACAAGAGATGTGTTCACAAGCATTACCAGTTCCGTCATAAAGGGAAAATTGAGGATAGGAGTATCCTCTCGGAAGAGAAACTCTTTGCACATCAGGAGGATAAGGAGGCTGATGCTGGTGCAGGTCTACCGGGTTTTCCTTGCCTCAATGTTGGAGAAGTCGTTCTATATCCTCACGCGTGATGAAATTGAACATATGATTCCTTTCCCTTGAGCGATCAGGAGCAACACGAAGAAGACGAGCCATATCTGGTGGCAGACGTCCTTCTAGGTGGTTATTGCAAGCTTATCAACACCGACAAGTTGGAGGGCGTGATAGTTCACTCGCGATGGCTCAATCCTTTCAATACCTAGGGCGTTGTACTACTTTCTCTTCCGGCACTCTTCCTTTAGTATTTTCCTCACCAATTTCTATTTCCACTCAATATTTGTATCCCCTACGAGATGAATGCACCATTTTGCATTCTTCATTAGGGTTCCGTTTTATTTAAAGAATACCTTTCCTTCTAAACGAGTTTTCTGAATCTCAGAAAAAGAAAAAAAAACACATGCCAAATAAATCCCAAATCATCAAGAAACCACTAACCCGCAAGTCGCGACCAGAAAAGCCGAAACCGTGCAAGAAATACCTTATTCAATTATTCAAATCTCTGAAGGGAATGATGTACAAACATGTTATTCTAATAGAAGATTGGGTCTTTAAAATAAGAAGTTTTATTCAAAGATGTGAAACCGTAAGCGAGATGCTAATTGGAGAAACCCTAACTTCGCCATGAATTCAAAGAAGATAAAATGAGTCTGCAAAGCATCAAGACGATTACGCAACAAAGAGAAACAATAAAAAGAAGAAATTGATCATCGAAAGCAGATGCACGAGTTGCCAACGCCTCTGTCAGATCTCTTTCAAGCACTTTCCCCAACAATATCTCGAGAAACAAAGGTTCCATCCACAAGGCACGTCAGCAGTATCAACCTCAACATCCCACCCAGAAATCGTCTCAGCAGCAACATCATCTGTCTCCTTCCCGACGTCCGCTTCAACAACCGACCCAGCATAGGCCACCATAACTCCCCCAATGTCATCGACAACAGTTTCACCTTCTACTCCGAAAGCTATTTCAGTTTCATCAACCATAGCGTCATCTTCCTCGAAAGTTTTCTCAACGACCTTTTGAGGAGGATTTCCCGATTCATCCGCATCAGAATCAAGGATTATGACACTTCCTTGGACAGGGAAGTTACGTTGGCTTTCCTCTAAAAGTTTCGCAAATTCAGTCTTCCGTCGTTTCAACCGAGAAGCGAACCGTTCCGCCCTAGCACTGGGTCGCAAAGAAGTTTTGTTGCACTGAAGCCTCTCAGCGTACTTGGATGCTTCGTCACCTTCCCACTTCTCCTCCATGTTCACCAAAGCCAAGAAGGTCTGAACACTCACCCGCACTTCACCTAGATAGGTAGAAGGTATGTCCTGAATAATTTTGCCAGCTTCACGGAACATAGATTCAATTCTATCTAATGCCTCCTCATGATAAGAAAACTGGTTTTCGCCGATTCTAAAGCTTCTCTCCGAAGAGTCAGAGGTATGGTTGTCACTGGAAGATCCCATTATGCGTTACAAAACTAGAGAGGGGGGTAAGTTTTCACCCTGTCTACACCAGCAACCTACATAAGAAAGAAAATAAAATGGGAAACCAGGAGAAAACACGAGACGATACCTGTAAAGAGGATGGGCACGATTTCAGAGAGAACTGTGCGAATGAAGGATTCAAGATCATCTCTTATATCCAGTAGAGCGATGAAGTCCCAAAAAGGAAAGCCTTCTACTAGCCGTGAATTAAGGCGTGACATCAGGTTTTTAATTAAACCCTATTATAATTAGGGTTTAGTGGGAAAACGTGGAAGTACATGTCTGAGACACACTTGCCCACGTTATTGCTTCTCTACCTCCAGCACCGAGACTTGAAAGCAAAACCGACAACGTAACATGAGGACAAGGAGTAACGCCCCCTTTTATGAGCATAACACTTTCGGAATTTGAATAAGGGAAATATTCCCTATTTGAGATACACAAGAAAAGAGGCAACCGTGCCAACAATAGCAAGCTGCACGGTGCCAACAATCCGCGCCACGCCAAGCCAACGTTGTACCAAGCAGTCCGCGACATGCCATGCCAGCACCGTGCCAAGAAGTTTGCGCCGCGCCAAGTCCTTGTCAGCGTCGCGCCAAGCAGTCCGCGCCGCGCCAAGTCCCTGCCACGCCGATCCCAAGCAAACGTCCAAGTCTAAGCCACGCCCGATCCACTACAGCGCCTGCGGCTCCCATTCCAAGCCGATCCAGTGCTAACGACTCTAAGTCCAATCCGACCAATGATGACGGCTAATCCCAAGCCGATCCAATGCCAGCGGATTTCCCTTCACACCAAATCTACATTAGCGGCTCCGTCCCAGCCTAACCTGCAGTACCACGAACAGAATTTACGCAAAGACGCCAAATACGAGGATCACGAATTCTTCTTACTTCCAGAAAAAGGTTAGACGGATTTTCCTGACCATCTTGCATAATTTACGTTTCGCTTCTGTCCTTGTATGTCACCATTTCATGCTTACCTCGCAACAATTCCCCGGTTCCGAGCTAAGCAGAGGACTTAATGTTGATGGTGGTTTTTAGCTTAGGCTTAAAATCATAAAACCCTAGTTAGACAGTGACGTCACAAAACTTGAGTAATAATGTCTCCACCAAGTCCATTTATTGAACCCTTTAATATGTCTGCGAGAAAATTACCAGGGTACCTTTTTTTAATGCTAATTATGGTTTCGATAGGCCAAACCCTAATTTCCACACTACATGTGCCAATGGCATGCCGTGCCAACCACATCTCCGCGCCAAGGCATGCCAACCACGCCAGCCGCACCACATGTACCAATAGCATGCCGTTCCAGCCACATCTCCGCGCCAAGGCATGCCAACCATGCCAGCCGCACCACATGTGCCAATAGCATGCCGTGCCAGCCACATCTCCGCGCCAAGGCATACCAACCATGCTAGCCGCACCACATGTGCCAATGACATGTCGTTCCAGCCACATCTCCGCTCCAAGGCATGCCAACCATGCCAGCCGCATCACATGTGCCAATGGCATGCCGTGCCAGCCACATCTCCGCGCCAAGGCATGTCAACCATTGATGAGTGCCAAATTTTGTATATATCTATCCCTTTTTGTTGGCATTTAACTCATCTTTTGCGCATTAATTCTACATTTTATCCCATATTCTGTATTTTCATTGTTTTCAAGAATAAATATTTTTATTAATTAATTTTGCATTTTTAGGTAATAAATAAAGTTCGGATGAGACGTGGAGCGAAAAGAGCAGAAAAGTAGTGAAAAGCCGGGAGAAATTACGCAAGGAAACCGCAAAGAATGGTGCGCACAACCTCATTTTATACACACAAAAGCGCCTCCGTTCTCAGCCATCAGATCAGTTCTCGGGAGCATCCGACGGTCGCTCCTTCATAGAGCATCAAAATCTGATGTCTCTGCCGAGCACCACAGCGCTGAAATTCCAAGCCTTCAGATTAGATGGTAGTTGAATCCGACGGTCGCTCCTATGCCTGTGCATCAACTCCCGATGATTCCGACTTACACTACAGCACCTAACTCAATCTAGCACCGTTGACTTCGTTGTGTTCCACATCCAACGGTCGCTCTAAACTGTTTCTCTCTTAGCTGTCCGATCTACCTACCATCTCCATATCCAGCGGCTCAGCTTCGCAAATATCGAACTCGATGATCCCGCCTCACACAGTAGCAGCCTATACCTATACCCTGACCCGACCCATTCTTCTTCTCTTCCTTTCTTCCCCTCCACCCGACAGTTGCAGAGCTCTGCAACTGCAACTCCACTCTCTGCCGCTGTCGCCTACTACACCACCACACCATCACCTCGAGTTCCACCATCACCACTCCACCCCAAGTCTCTCCCTAGTCTCGTTTCTAGCATCTAACTAGGTGCTACAAGCTAGAACAGTGAGAAGCTAGGGTTTCACCAACAGCGAGGAGAAGACACAATTGAAGGCTAGAAAAGCTTCAGAAGAGCAGAGGGGACATACCCAAAGCATGGGTTGGGTCGAATTTATCCAATTGGTATGTCAATTTTGATTTCCCCCAAAAATCAATTTAGGGTTATCAACATTAGGGTTTGCAGAAATTTTAGGGATTTGTAAAACTATAAAAGCCAATGTGTAGGAGATGTAAAACTTGTGCTTGGACTAGCCAAGTTTCCACCCAATTTGGGTTAGGTTAATTTCAATTGTTCCTGCACTGTTAATTGTTCCTGTTAATTTTCACTTTCAACTGTTAATCTCTTGCCATTGTTAATGTTGCTTTGTTACTTTCTTGTTACTGTTAAATGTGCTTTTGTTAATGCACTGTTAATGTTAATGTGTTAAATATCATGTTAGGTTAAATTAATCACTGTTAGTATTTCAATGTTGTTCAATGTTAGTTCAGTTAGTTGTGATCATGTTTGTTGTTGTTCCAATTCACTGTCAGTTACATGATGGAATGCTAGGTTAGAGTTCTGTGAAGCTTGTTGCTAATTGTGCAATGGCAAGAAATCAGTGCTCATAGCAAGCTGATTTTCTTGCCATTCTAGTTGTATGCCTAGGTTGCTGTGTTGATTGTGTATTGGGAGAAACTAGTGCTTATAGCAAGCTAGTTCTCTTCCATTCTTTTAGTTTACCTCCTGAATGTTTTCTGCCTAGCCTTGCCTCATTTTCAGCTTCACCTCATCTTTGCCCTTGGCCTTAGGCCTTGGTTCAATTTGCTTTTGTTCATCTTGGCTTTGCACTGTGTTGTTTTCCTTTGGTTTGTTCTGCTGCTTTTCTGTTTTGCTGCTATTTGTTGTCACTTTCCTTGCAATTTTCTGTCTCTGCTGCATTGCTACTTCTTCTTGGCCTTGCTTTGCAGCAATTTCTCCTGCCACTTCTGCTGCACTGTTGCTGTAGCTGCTTGTTTTGTGTGCTGCAGACTCCATTCTTTGCACTGCTTGTGCAGATGCCCTGTAGCTGCTGCTGCCAATCCACTCCTGTGGCTCTTGCACTCCTGCTGCTTGTTTTGCTCTCCATTTACTAAGTCCAACCATCTGAGCCCAACTCACAGTTCACCTCCAAAAGCCCAGAGCACAATTTGAGCCCAACTGTAAGACCAAGGCCAAAGCCTAGTGAAATGTTAAGCCCAAGTCAAATTGAACTGTTGAGCCCAAAGCTCAGACCAGTTTCTAGAACCACAGCCCATTTGCACTTTAAAGATAACTGAGCCCAAGCTCAGTTCATTTTATGTTTAACAAACCCACTAAGCCCAATCCATTCAAAGGGCATTCAAACCCAATAGTACATTAAGCCCAACACTTCCAAAGGGCTTCTAAGCCCAAAGCAAATCTAGGAACCCAAAAACACTTCCAAAACACACCCGATCTCTGTGGATCGACCCGTACTTGCACGAGCTACAACCGACGACCGTGCACTTGCGGTATTACTGTAGGCCCGCGTTTCCATTACGCATCATTTCTATACCCTTTTCCGGACCTACCAAGTTTTTGGCGCCGTTGCCGGGGATTGGTGCTGTGTTTTATCTGTGTTTTTCTTAGCTATTTTGTATTTCACTGCATAGCATTTGCATCTGCATCTGCTTCATTTCATTTGCTGTTGGACCTGCTGATTCTGAACCTGTTTTTCCTCTGCTGGGACGCCACCAAGGAAAAGAACCAAAACCCAACTGGGTTTTTGCAACAATATCAGAGCAGCTGGGCTGTGCTACAAAGGTAAGCCTAAACCCATTAATTGAGAGAACCCAACCTGTGGGCTTCCAATTTTTTATTGTGGGCTTGTAATAATTAACCCAATTTTTTGGGCTTTTTATTTTTCTATTTTGGGTTTGTAATAATTTATTTTTGGGCTTGTTGTTTAATTTGTGGGCTTGTATTTATTTTGTGTGGGCTTGTTTAAATTTTTCCATTGGACTTGTATTTTGGACTCTAGGTTTAAACCCAGCTGATAACCGATTGTGGGCCGCAGCCTTCCTTCCATTTCATTAGAGGCTTGCACAGTGGGCTTGCTCCCATTCAAAAACCAAATTTTATTTTCTTAAAAAAAAAAAAAAAAAAAAAAAAAAAAAATCTTTTGCTCCCAATTTTAAACCAAATTTCTTTTATATCCCACCAAAACCAAATTTTTCCCAAAAATCCAAACCCATCAAAAACCAAATTTTTTAAACCCATTAAAACCAAATAGTGGGCTTTGTGTCATTTCAAAATGGGCCAACCTCGTGCTCTCCATGAATACATGTATCCATCAATACAAATTCCATTATCATGTATTGTCTTACCTCAAACCAATAACCCTTTTAAAATAAATGCAAGCATGATACAAATACTTCCTATATTTCGAGGGTTCGACTCTGAGAACCCCTATACTCATGTAAGAGAGTTTGAACAAATTTGTCGGACTATGCAACCTGATCATTTGTCCGAAGACTCTCTGAAATTGCGTTTGTTTACATTTTCTTTAAAGGAAAGGGCCAAAACATGGTTTTACGGTTTGAGACCACAATCAATCACCACTTGGGAACAACTCACTAATCAATTTTTCCAAAAATTTTTTCCACACCATAGGACCATCGCTATTCGTCAAAGTATCAATTGTTTTGTCCAATTGGATGAGGAAACTGTTTTTCACTATTTTGAACGTTTTAATGATTTGTTGAGTGAATGTCCGCACCATGGAATTGAGAAGTGGAGACTTGTCGTCATCCTCTATGAGGGACTAGACTTTAAATCTCGAACCATGGTTGAGTCTATGTGTAATGGTGAGTTTATTGATAAATCTGTGGATGATGCATGGAATTTTTTAGCCGAGATTGCAGAAAAAACCCATCAATGGGAATCCGTTAGGGAAACAGGAACCACCACATGATATGAGTCACCCTCATGAATTAGAGTTTTATTCTTGTAATAGCTCCGACCTTAGGATTGAAAATTATCCTAGATTGCAAAATGCCTATCATGATGATGATGATTATGATGTTATGTTAGAAGAACATGTCTATACTGAAAATGTTATGGAACCTTTGGGTTCAAATACATTAGGCTTCTCTGCCCCGACCTTAATGCATGATATTTCTTCTAGTATTCCATGTGATGTTTCCCCTGATGTGCCGATACATAAGAATAAATCTGTTGATGATGTTGATAATTCTGATTGTAATCTTGCCAATGTGATTGATGATGAGCATGATGTGACATGTGTAGATGAGTTAGAAGATTTTGATTTGATTGATAATGATATGCCTATTCTTCTACCTAAGTCACAATTGTGGCCTTCCACCCAACCTAGATTTGGTTTGTGCCAATATTGTAAAACCATTTTTTCTGAAAATGCCTAATCTAGGATTGGAACTGTGTGCTTCCCAAGTCCTCTTGGACTATTTTGCTTCAAAATATAACACTTTTAAAGAGCCACAGTTGGAAATTGCATGTTTGCCCATCCCGAAAACAGTCCATTATGAGTTAGACCTTTTGAATCCTGAACCCCTAAAATTGTTAGATTTTGTGCTTAAAAGTAAACCTGTTGAACAATTTAGGTTTAGAGGTAATTCATTCGGTTTTTCACTCTCATTCCCATTTAAGTCCAATTTTAGTGTTTTGAAACTTCCTTTGTCTCTACACTTCGTCTTTTGGGTTGATCCTCAACTCTTTAGATTGTTAGTGTATGGTGAATTTTTTTGTATATAATCCAGTAGATAAAATTTTAAAAAACACTTTTGTTCCTTTTGTATATATTTTACTAATCCAATATGATCTCGGCTGAAATATGTTGGATTTTTGCCTTGAATAACGGAGTTTTAATTCTGCTTTCGCCGAAATCGGGTATTCTCTCTCCTTTTACTCTACTCAGCATGTCCCTTTCCATATGTTGCATTTTAATTCTTTCCATATTTTGAAACATTGAGGACAATGTTTAGTTTAGGTTTGGGGGTATAGAATGGATACCATGATAATATGCTATAATTGAAAACAGAACTCCTTCTTTTTGAAAAAGTAAAAAATTCCAAAAAAAATTTGAAAAATCAAAATTCAATAAAAAAAATTAAAAAATGAAAAATCATAAAAATGGAGCTCATTTACCTTGAAATGTTGACTCTCGTGCAAATATGTAATTATTAGGAGTCTTAGTCTAGATATTTAGGCACCCTGATTCTAGCACAATTCACATAGTGATAAGAAATTTGCACGCGCACGATCTACCAATACATGTATGGCCTCGATCTTCAAGGTGTTGGATAGGAAGTTACGATTGCCAATCACTTTAGAATACTGAACGAAACTTGACTAGCTTGTTCTTTGGTTGGTTGGGATAGAAGGTGGAGGTTACATTAAGAAAGACAACCATCGAATTTAACTGGGTGCATCAAAAAGGGCTACCTCTTGCAAAGTGTCATGTAATCTTTTGTTTCTTTTGTTATGTATCAAAAGTGTTTCCTTTTCAAAAAAAAAAAAAAAAAAAAAAAAAAAAAAAAAAAAAAATCAAAATACAAAAAATCAAGTATTTATCAATTCCATCATCTCTTGTTCCAAAAAAAAAAGAGATTTGTCAATGTAAATAAGAGTCATGTAAATGTCATCTTTTGTTTCTTGTAATAAGCAAGGAGGGTGTATGCCATTGATGTACAACGCGAGAAATTGTGAAATACCTCCAACTCATTCACAATTCTCGTAAAGTCCGGACAGCTAGCTAGATTTCGACCTCAGTTCTTAGCCTGAGAAACTATCTCTTGGTGATTAGTAGTCATAACTTCAGATCTTTCTTTACACATGTGTAGATACACTTTACACTCTTATCACATGTCCTTATTTGTTATCAGTGCTAGGATTGTGCCTTCGATAGCTAGATTGACATCTCCATTTTGCTGTGAGCTTAACTGTTTTGCACATGTCACGTTTGATGGAATATGAGCTTATATTTTGTCCTTAGGTTTTGTAGGCACACCTCTGGTAAACCTTCACGAGACTTCAACTCGTCCACTAGGGACACTTAGTGGTTTAAAAGGCTTAGTGCATACGCTAAATGCATTCGAGAGACCAGCGACAGTGGTATAGTTAGGATTTCCTTAGTTTTGTTTTACTTGAGGACAAGTAAAATTCAGGTTTGGGGGTATTTGATGAGTGCCAAATATTGTATATATTATCCCTTTTTGTTGGCATTTAACTCATCTTTTGCGCATTAATTCTACATTTTATCCCATATTCTGTATTTTCATTGTTTTCAAGAATAAATATTTTTATTAATTAATTTTGCATTTTTAGGTAATAAATAAAGTTCGGATGACGTGGAGCGAAAAGAGCAGAAAAGTAGTGAAAAGCCGGGAGAAATTACGCAAGGAAACCGCAAGAATGGTGCGCACAACCTCATTTTATACACACAAAAGCGCCTCCGTTCTCAGCCATCAGATCAGTTCTCGGGAGCATCCGACGGTCGCTCCTTCATAGAGCATCAAAATCTGATGTCTCTGCCGAGCACCACAGCGCTGAAATTCCAAGCCTTCAGATTAGATGGTAGTTGAATCCGACGGTCGCTCCTATGCCTGTGCATCAACTCCCGATGATTCCGACTTACACTACAGCACCTAACTCAATCTAGCACCGTTGACTTCGTTGTGTTCCACATCCAACGGTCGCTCTAAACTGTTTCTCTCTTAGCTGTCCGATCTACCTACCATCTCCATATCCAGCGGCTCAGCTTCGCAAATATCGAACTCGATGATCCCGCCTCACACAGTAGCAGCCTATACCTATACCCTGACCCGACCCATTCTTCTTCTCTTCCTTTCTTCCCCTCCACCCGACAGTTGCAGAGCTCTGCAACTGCAACTCCACTCTCTGCCGCTGTCGCCTACTACACCCACCACACCATCACCTCGAGTTCCACCATCACCACTCCACCCCAAGTCTCTCCCTAGTCTCGTTTCTAGCATCTAACTAGGTGCTACAAGCTAGAACAGTGAGAAGCTAGGGTTTCACCAACAGCGAGGAGAAGACACAATTGAAGGCTAGAAAAGCTTCAGAAGAGCAGAGGGGACATACCCAAAGCATGGGTTGGGTCGAATTTATCCAATTGGTATGTCAATTTTGATTTCCCCCAAAAATCAATTTAGGGTTATCAACATTAGGGTTTGCAGAAATTTTAGGGATTTGTAAAACTATAAAAGCCAATGTGTAGGAGATGTAAAACTTGTGCTTGGACTAGCCAAGTTTCCACCCAATTTGGGTTAGGTTAATTTCAATTGTTCCTGCACTGTTAATTGTTCCTGTTAATTTTCACTTTCAACTGTTAATCTCTTGCCATTGTTAATGTTGCTTTGTTACTTTCTTGTTACTGTTAAATGTGCTTTTGTTAATGCACTGTTAATGTTAATGTGTTAAATATCATGTTAGGTTAAATTAATCACTGTTAGTATTTCAATGTTGTTCAATGTTAGTTCAGTTAGTTGTGATCATGTTTGTTGTTGTTCCAATTCACTGTCAGTTACATAATGGAATGCTAGGCTAGGTATATGTGATGCTTTGAACTAATTGTGCAATAGCAAGAAATCAGTGCTCATAGCAAGCTGATTTTCTTGCCATTCTTGTTGTATGCTTAGGTTGCTGTGTTGATTGTGTATTGGGAGAAACTAGTGCTTATAGCAAGCTAGTTCTCTTCCATTCTTTTAGTTTACCTCCTGAATGTTTTCTGCCTAGCCTTGCCTCATTTTCAGCTTCACCTCATCTTTGCCCTTGGCCTTAGGCCTTGGTTCAATTTGCTTTTGTTCATCTTGGCTTTGCACTGTGTTGTTTTCCTTTGGTTTGTTCTGCTGCTTTTCTGTTTTGCTGCTATTTGTTGTCACTTTCCTTGCAATTTTCTGTCTCTGCTGCATTGCTACTTCTTCTTGGCCTTGCTTTGCAGCAATTTCTCCTGCCACTTCTGCTGCACTGTTGCTGTAGCTGCTTGTTTTGTGTGTTGCAGACTCCATTCTTTGCACTGCTTGTGCAGATGCCCTGTAGCTGCTGCTGCCAATCCACTCCTGTGGCTCTTGCACTCCTGCTGCTTGTTTTGCTCTCCATTTACTAAGTCCAACCATCTGAGCCCAACTCACAGTTCACCTCCAAAAGCCCAGAGCACAATTTGAGCCCAACTGTAAGACCAAGGCCAAAGCCTAGTGAAATGTTAAGCCCAAGTCAAATTGAACTGTTGAGCCCAAAGCTCAGACCAGTTTCTAGAACCACAGCCCATTTGCACTTTAAAGATAACTGAGCCCAAGCTCAGTTCATTTTATGTTTAACAAACCCACTAAGCCCAATCCATTCAAAGGGCATTCAAACCCAATAGTACATTAAGCCCAACACTTCCAAAGGGCTTCTAAGCCCAAAGCAAATCTAGGAACCCAAAAACACTTCCAAAACACACCCGATCTCTGTGGATCGACCCGTACTTGCACGAGCTACAACCGACGACCGTGCACTTGCGGTATTACTGTAGGCCCGCGTTTCCATTACGCATCATTTCTATACCCTTTTCCGGACCTACCAACCATGCCAGCCGAACCACATGTGCCAATGGCATGCAGTGATAGCCACATCTCCGCGCCAAGGCATGCCAACCATGCCAGCCGCACCACATGTGTCAATGGAATTCCGTGTCATCCACATCTCCGCGCCAAGGCATGCCAACCATGCCAGCCGCACCACATGTGCCAATGGCATGCCATGTCGGCCACATCTCCGCGCCAAGGCATGCCAACCATGCCAGCCGCACCACATGTGCCAATGGCATGCCATGCCGGCCACATCTCCGCGCCAAGGCATGCCAACCATGCCAGCCGCACCACATGTGCCAAAGCCATTCCGGCCCTACCACATGCCGCTGGCTGCCAAACGAAGGGTTGCAACAATCAACTGCTACCCTTCCATCTGAGATGCAGATCTCAACCGTCCAAGTTCGCCACCTAACGCATGAAAACTTCCGGACCAAGGCCAAACATCACGGTTTATGTCAAAACCCTAATTTTGGCCGCGCCTAAAAATAGGCCAAAGCCATGCGTCCCTACCACCATGTCGCTGGCTGCCAAACGAAGGGTTGCAAAAATCAACGGCTACCCTTCCATTTGAGATGCCGATCTCAGCCGTCGAAGTTCGCCACCTAACGCATGGCAACTTCCGACCCAAGGCAAAACATCACGGTTTATGTCAAAACCCTAATTTTGGCTGTGCCTAAAACAGGACAAAGCCATGCCGGCCCAACCACCATGTCGCTGGCTTCCAAACGAAGGGTTGCAACAATAACGGCTACCCTTCCATTTGAGATGCAGATCTCAGCCGTCCAAGTTCGCCATCTAACGCATGGTATTTTCCGTCCCAAGTCCAAACATCATGGTTTATGCCAAAACCCTAATTTTGGCCGCGCCTAAAACATGCCAAAGCCATGCGGCCCTACCACCATGTCGTTGGCTGCCAAACGAAGGGTTGCAACAATCAATAGCTACCCTTCCATCTGAGATGCAGATCTCAGCCGTACAAGCTTGCCATCAAACGCATGGCCACTTTTGTCCAATGCCAAGCACTAATTTTGGCCGCACCTAAACTATGCCAAAACCCTAGTTTTGGCCGCGCCTAAACAACGCCAAAATCCTAGCTTGGCCGCGCCTAAACATGCCACTGGATGCATACGAAGGGTTGCAACAATCAACGGCCACCCTTCCTCTTGAGATACGAATCTCAGCCATACAAACTTGCCACCAAACGATTTATGGAAATCTCTTGGCCACGCGCCTATTCTTGGCCACGAACCCTAATGTGGCTGTGCCAAGAGCATGCAACCGCTGCAACCATGCCGCTGGTTGCCAAACAAAGGGTTGCAACAATCTACGGCTACCCTTCCTCCTGAAATGCAGATCTCATCCGTACAAATCTTCCACCAAACGACTCGTGGCAGTGTCTTGGCTGCGATGCTAACTCTTGGTCATGGCGCCAACTTGGCTGTGATGCTAACTCTCTAGTCACGGCACCAACCTGGCTACGATGCCTATTCTTTGGTCACGGCACCAACTTGACTACAAACGCCAAATCCTTTGGACAATCCACACGTAGCAACATACTACACGTTTTCCACGAAAACACTCGAGACATCAAAACATGTCACAAACTGGGGGATGCTCATCAGGGTATTGGTTTGGCGGTTTACAGCGTGCGGCGTACACTACGCCCGTTACAAGAAAGTGTCATAAGAGTGAGGCGGTTAGTAAATACAAGAAGTAATGGTGAAACGTTTCCTTCATTATGGAAACATCACCGCTTTCTTCCATTTACTCAACCGTTTCCACTTCTTACGAGACCAGGGTACGTTTCATTGCGACTTGTATAAATAGGTCTCACCTATTTCCACCAAAGGACAAGTTTTGGTCACGAACATACAACACTCAGAAATCACTTGTTAGCTTTCACATCTGTTAGCTTTCCACTTTCTGATCCAAGTCGTCAAACAACTACTCTTCCAGAATCAACTATTCTGGTCTCAACACTCTCTTCTCTTCCCTCCCCAAGACCAACCCTTCTCCTTCACTTTGTGACCGAAGCAAGTCTGGAACAGCCATTTCTCGGCTTAGGCCGGATTTGTACAGATTGATCTCTCGAATCAAAATACTCCCTTGCAGTACATTGTTTAGGGTTTAGACTCGTTTCTCACCCACACACCCGAAATTACCAAAATCAGCAAAAACAGTTTTCACCCTCAAACAGAATGCACCCCCTATTGAAGTGCTTGCGCCGAAAGTGTTGAAAGTACTCCTCATTGGTTCTATGGGCTGACACGGCTCTTGTAATAGTCCCTCCATTAGCATCTTGAGGAAAGTAAGTACATCTTTGTGAGTTGTATCCATGTCCGTATGAGCCTTAGCGGGAACTTCTTGTCTTTCCATCAAATCGAAAATGGTAACAGGGGGTTGTCCTCCTATGGCTCCTCCAGTATCTCGTCCTAATGGGGAGTGGCAGTAACTCTAGTAACAACCAGGGGCGTTACGCTCAACGGAACATTGAGAGTGGCGTCAGTGACTCTAGCTCTGGTGATTGGAGGTGCCACACCTAAGGGAGTGTCTTCTGCTCCGCTAGTGTTGGTGGCTGAGGATGTAGCACCGCGAGATGCGTTGATCGTGTTGGTAGGCGGTACATTGGTGTCACCGGCAGGAATGTGGACACCAGGGGTGTTGTCAGCACCAGTAACATCGGGATTTGTCGCTGATCCATACCTAAGATCCACCATCTTGAATTTGAGAAAAATTGGAATGAAATTTAAAAATTGATCTTGTGACCGAGAGATTAATCTCCCACTGTGGTCGCCAATTGTTTTAGGGTAAAAATTGGTTCTGATGTTTTTTGGTAAATTTGGGGTGTATTGATGAGAAACGAATTCAAATCCTAAATAAATGCACTGTACGGGAGTACTTTTAGATTCGATAGATCAATCTATAAGACTCTGGCCTAAACCAATAAATGGTCATTCTAGATTAAATTCGGTCACAAAGTGAATGAGAAGGTTTGATCTTAGGGAGGGAAGCGAAGAAGGTGTTTGAGATAAAAAAAAAGATGTTGAATTATGAAGGTGTGGTTGTTTATGATTTGTATCAGAATGTGGAACTGGCTTGCATAATGTAAGCTATCAGTTCTGGGTGTTTTCTGGATATTGTGGTAACAACACTTGTGTTATTCTTGTCGAAATAGGTTGAAAACCTCTTTATACAAGTCATTTGAGCACACCCTTGATCTCGTAGGAAGTGGAGAAGGTTATGTGATGGAGTAGCGGGGTTGTGTATGAGATGGTGATCATCACGTGGTCACTCCTTCACCCACTTTTCTCATCGTGTTTAACCGTTCATCTTTTCCTGACACGTTCTTGTAATGAGCGTGTTACGCGCCGCACGCTGTAAACCGCCATACCAATACCCCAGTAAGTATCCCCTAGTTTGTGACATGTTCGATGTCTCGAGTGAGTGGGTCAAGTCATGGGACTTGCCGCAAAGAATAGCATACGGTTCTACTGGGTTAAACAACTAAGTTGTTTATGATGTCGATATTCATAAAATATCGCATGTGTTCGATGCATGTAATGCATCGCTTTTAAGCAAGCAGTTCAAGAAATCGATATGCATGAAACATCGTTGTTTTAAAGCTTGATTGGATAAGTCGCGGATTGAGCGCCTTAAAATAGCAGCATGTCCGACCACCTTCGGGTGATCGTTTGAATGCCGCATGGGCAAGCCATCATTTGTTCAATCGCTCCCCGTGGAAGAGAGGTGGCTGGTGATCACAATGTCGTTTTGTTAATTTGTTAAAAACAAATCTACACCGTCCAACTAGGATGGCGAAGTTGGATGGTCGTGATCGATTTGCGGCAGTTGTTCAATGCCGTTGACGCAACTTTTAGGGTTTAGAGGCCAATCGGCCAACTCCTTTTTGAGAGAGCGATTCGAGGCGCTGCGTGCGGGTTTGAGCAGATCGATCGATCTTATGCAAAGATGAGTTATCGGTGAGCATGCTGACATCTCCTGGGCCATCTAAAATTAGATCTAAGCCACTCGATTCGGCTGGCGAAGATGGAAGGTTGTGATCAATTTGCGGCAGTAGTGTGTTGCCGCAAACGTAATTTTAGGGTTTTCAAAGCAGCGCGTTCACTCTACTTTGAGCGAACGGTTTGATACACTCTGGTTTTACCGTGGACAGGTCAGTCGACCAAAAGAGGAGTTGGGCCAACAGTGAACACGCTGGAATTTCTTTGATCGCTCGAGATGCGATCCAAGCCATCCAACTAGGCCGGCTAAGTTGGATGGACGCGATACGTTCTTGAGACCCTTTTTGTCAGTCTCAGCTCGTTTGAGCTATTTTTATGCAGCGTGAACGCCCATGTTTGGATCGGTGTTCAAAGCACCTGTGAACGAGCTACATAGGGCTCGATGGACTAGAGCATTAGTGGGCCCGCCGGTGATCACGTCGGCGTTTTTTTGATTTCCCAAAGCTCGATCTAAGGCGGTGATGATTTTAAGACTGTCATGGTTGGTCTAGCTCGTTCGAGCTTTCTTTTTAAAACAGCGCGAACACCCATGTTTGGGTCGGCGTTTGAAGTGTTTGTGAATGAGCAGAAGACTACTCGATCGACTAGGGAACTAGTGGGCCCATAAGTGGTCATTATAGTGATTGCCTAGTTATGCTAGGAGTAGTTTAAGCTTGATAAATCACGTGGCCAAATCGTGTGGCCGTGATTATTTTTTGAGACTGATATTAACAGTCTAGATTTTCTAGATTTTCTTTAAGGAATAAATATGTGTTCAATCACGCTAACTTCAATTAAAAAGTGTGTGAACGCGTTGATCTCTTTCTCAGAGAGCGGTGTAGCATGTATGAGTATTTTGTGCAGATCCCAATATCGGCACTTCGGGAGATTCATGCTACTCTGCTGAGAGTGAACACTTAATCGTCATGTCATGTCAATAATGAGAGTTCGACTGGGAACATAGCATATGCATATACTGGGAAAGTCATTCATTAGTTAGTAATGCTGGAAAAAATAGAATTCACAAAATATTTGGGATCGCTAATACGCGCACCATTCTGAGTGAATTTAATATATATATATTGAATTGCTCAATGAGCGAGGAAGGTTTTTTGCACTCGTCACTCTTCAAATGGATTTACCCCTTGCGGGGTGATAGCGCATTAAATACTGGTTTTACAATTATATCCTTAAGAACCACCATCAACAGATTTTTTCGAGATTTAATCTCCGATAGGTAAGATAAAAAGTAGTCACAAACATCTTCGTCTCATCGTTTGTGATTCCACAATATCTTGTTTCGCTTCCATACGATTAAGATTATTATGAGGTGATTGATATTACTAGGTTGTTCTTCGGGAATATAAGTCCGGTGTATCAATTAGTTCTTGTTCACCTTGATTTATCAAAAGACGGAATAAAAACTCGTAGGTATTTCTGTGAGAGACAGATTTACCTATTCAATATACTTTTCTGTGTGAGACAGATTTGTTTATCAAGTCTTCGACTTTGGGTCGTAGAAACTCTTAGTTGTGGGTGAGATCAGCTTAGGGAATCAAGTACGCAGAATCCGGTGTGCTTCAAGAGGCGTAAGGAACGCGATTGTACCTTAATTAGTGTGAGATTGGTTAGGGCTCAACTAAATTCCAATCCGAAGTTTACTTGTAGTATGCTAGAGTCTGTACCGGCTTAATACAGTGTGGTGTTCAAATCTGGACTAGGTCCCGGGGCTTTTCTGCATTTGCGGTTTCCTCGTTAACAAAATTTCTTGGTGTTTGTGTTATTTCTTTTCCGCATTATATTTTGTTATATAATTTAAATACCACAGGTTATGCATAGTTCAATCAATTGGTGAATCCAACCTTTAGTTGTTGATCGAAATTGATTGACGCTTGGATATTGGTCTTTGGTACCATCCAAGTTATTTCTCATTGAAAAGACGAGGGTACCCAAATATACCTCAATCTAATACTTTTCCACCTATAAGTCCTTTCTCCGAAAGTGATTGTCTATGGACTGAGTCGAGACAATACAACTAATCGGTTCACACTTCGTGTGATCGTCTATGGATACGAGATCGAGACAACATGACAACAAGATAACTTGTGTGATTGACTATGGATACAAGATCGAGATAATACAACAACGAAGTATGTTTACTTGATAATAAGTTCGGACTAAACCAAACACAATAGGATTGCTATCAAGTAAATAGGAACTAACGTTTGTGTATTTTACTTCTAATTATAATAAGACAATTATAATTTCGGAAATAGAAAAGTAAAAGACACAACAAGATTTTGTTAACGAGGAAACCGCAAATTCACAAAACCCCGGGACCTTGTCCAGAATTGAATACTCTCAAGATTAAGCCGCTATACAAAATCTAAACTAACTTCGTATAGTTGAGACCAAGCAACTAAACATATAGTTCACCTAGTTCCGTCTGTATCCCTGCGCCTCCAACTTGTAATAAGTCACGCACTTGGAACAAATCATTTGGTTCGTATTCCAAACAGTAAAGGAACAACAAATCTGTTCGGTAACAACTCTTTTAAAACAAGTGATATGAGTTTGACAAAAGGCTCTTCCGTTTATCCCAATAAACTCCTTTGTAAGGTTCTTAGATCTATCTCAATACAACTACCAAAGTAATTGTCTAGATTTTGCAATCAATACTTTTTAGTCACAAAGACAATATATTGATGCCGATCTACTCAACTAATCAATCACGATTATCACAAAGATAAACCGATTATAGTTGGATCCCCATCCGATCAAGTTTTTTGCACACCAAAGATTATGAACTCAAACAAGCAATCTTCTTTGTCTTCAAATCTTCTTAGATATTCAATAAACACCTGCACACAATCAACTTGAATCTCTTGCTATCAATCATACACAGAATGGAGTCTCTTAACAATGGATTATCACAAGACGTCTTTAGATCTACAAACAGTCTAAAGATCCCCGTCAAAACTTCGATCTAGTTTGAGTTAATCTTATATCAGAAGAGAAGATTCTCAAGCATAAACAAACTAGATGCAATCAAAGTTCAACCACCGTTAGTCAATCAAATCAATCGAAAACTAATAATAAACTGCAATTATCTAGTTTCCCACCAACAGTCCTCGTAGAGCTTCCCAATCCCAAATAAGTCTTTAAAACTAGCGGTCGTAAGAGATTTCGCCTAATTAGGGTACTTTCCTCTCCGAATAGACGGCTCCATCAGTAACAACACAACTAGGTAGTTTTGCTGGATCTCAGGATTAGTTTGCTTGAAATGTAAACTTCAATATATATAGACCAAGGAAGTTTAGACACCAAGGAATTTCCAAAACCGAAAATATTCTCAAGATATGCAATATATGTCCAAATTCGGTTTTCATAATTCCTGGAAATGCTCTGTCCAAATATTGACCGAAATCTCAATACAAAATCTCCAATTAGTAAATGCACATTGCCAATTTTTATTTTCTAAAGATATGCATTTTAATTGCTGAAATTAAAAGCATATAAAACTAAAAACCTTAATTAAAATATTCTCAATTTATTTCCATCCGAGATTCTCCTTTAGTTATTAAGAAATATCTTTCAACAATAAAAGGTAAGAATTACTGCACGTGTTCAAAGTATGTTGACATCTTTACCTTGTAAATCCTTTTTCATATTTACAATATTGGAACCGATTTTCCACACTTCCAAACGAGTTCAGAATTGGTTCATCTGATTTCCAAGAACTATGTGATTGATCAAAAACATTCAATCACCATTCATGGGTTTAACGTATCTACCAAAAAAAGTTTCGGTTCTACCTCCATGTGGGTACTAGGATTTGTCACACTAGTTACCAAAAGTTGGTTGACTAGGTACTAGGATCGGTTACCACATATATATGGTATAAACTTGTATTTGGATTCACAAGTTATAGGATCGGTCACACCAATTGCTAAAACTTGTTAACCTACTACAAGTATCAATTACACATCTTGTGATTAGTCCCAACCAAGTTCTAGGATCGGTCACCCAATGACTAGGAATGGTCACACCAATTACAAATATCGATCATACCATCTCAGGTGATTACTTAGGATCGGTTTCACTAATAAAAGTCATACCAATACAAAAGTCAGGTATTGTGAATAGTTTTACCAAGATACATAAACAATTTATGAGTGTTTGTACTAAACATACATATTGGTAATCCAAAGATTTGCAATGAATAACAATACCAATAAGCCTAGCGGTTTCCCTTTTGATTCACAAAACAAGTTTATGAATGTACTTCCTTTAAACGAATGTAAAACATTGTTTCCTAGGACGAAATCTTCACCCATACCCATACACATATTCACAATATCAGTCATACGATTATGTCAATGTCTTATATACGAAGTTCAAAATATAGACGTTATACTTCGTATTGCAATTCCTTAATACTATGTCTAACTAGAGTATCATCATTCACAGCTTCGCAGTTATGTTTTCATTATGCACGACTTGAAAGATATGTTAGGAATGAAACATTTCAAGTCAAATATTACTAACCTCAAGTGGAAGGATGATGTCGCCGTTGTAGCTCTTTACTTCTTCACATTCTTTAAGTCTTCGTGTAATACTTGTAAGTCTCATATCCTAGTAACTTTCTAGCTAACCTATACGAAGTTGACTCTAGTAAATAATCAAGCGACTCTTTAAATGAGTTTTCATTCACTAATATATGAAAATCAAACTTGACATACCAACGCTTGGTGGGTTCAACCGAGCAATGCTCTAACAATCTCCCCATTTGTCAATTTTAGTGACAAAACTCTTACATCATACGGATAAACAAATTACAAGAATTCATCAGACATACGCTTGATTCCGAGTTTCAACAACACAATGACCTGTTATACATTCAATCCATAAATGTCGTTGTTGACATTATAATAACAAATCTAATACTCCCTTAAAGGTAAGATAAGTAGATTTTCAATCCGCACGTCTTTGTTATTCCCTTTGTAGTCCATATAACTACAAGTATCACTATGATATGTTACTCCCCCTTAGTCTATGCTTTACTCTATCGTTAGATATAACGTTTAAGCACCATTTTCCTTTCCTTAGTGATGCCAAATCACTTGTTTACTCCATATATTTCTCCCCCTTTTTGTTACAAAATGACAAAGGTATGAGCAAATAACAGACAAACCGAAAGGGTCTTACAAATCTCAAAAAACTTGCAACCTATAAGAGTTAAGCACGAGGGTTCCACACACCATTTTAGATAACCAATATCAAAACCGAAACTACAAAGTAATTTTGTTTTGATATGTTACCAAGGAAACAATTCCCCGAAGCATTTTCCCTAATAGTTTAGCAAATGAAAAACTGACTAAGAACCTTAGTTCTTTTGCTAAACCGATTGTACAAATACAATCGCTTGTTCGATAATACCAAAATAAAGATCAAAATTAACTATATTTTTCTCATCAGGTTCTAATTATTCAAATAATTTCACTTTTAAACAAGACAAGTAATAGGTTAGTTAACTAGCATTTCTTGTTAAGGCATTCGATTAGACTTGAATAACCGAAACCTCCACTTTGATAAGTCTAACTAAGATCAGAAATAACTTAGTTTCTCTTATTCGGAATCGAATTGGACTAAATAATTCATCCCGAAAACCTTTTTGTTAAGCCATAAACAATTCATACAAACCAAATAAATCAACTTGCATAATTATTTACCTCAACCGGAAGCAATTGAAACAAACATAGACATTATAATACTGCAATTGCAGCGTAATTTTGTAAGCCTAAACAATTGATACCAAACAATAAAGCAAGATAACAATAGTTTTTCTTATCCGGAAAAAATTGAATCACACACACATCCATACACAAATATTGGAATAAACATCAATTGTACCAAAATTTTGTTAAGCAAAAGCAATAAATATATGCAATAAAATCGGACTTTTCTTAAACAGGAAAACGATTAACTAAAAAATTCGTTACCTCAAGTTCCACATCCTCTTCACCCCCAAAAGATATGTCATTAAGCGAAAGTTCACATTAGAACTCTCCCCCGTTGTGTTGTCATTCTCTCGCCAAAACAAAAGAACAACAACAAGGACCAATCTTTACCAGAGAAAGGTTGAAAACCGGTTTTAACTAATGCAATGCAAAAGTTGAAACCCCGAAACTCATATGCTTTTATGCTAAGCCAAAAGATTCAACATATTGTGACTTTTTCACATATTAGTTTCAATCGGAACCCCTTATGATCCTTTGATAAAGCCTACTAACATGGGCTAGAACTTAATCCTGCTAAACCAAAAAGTCACCCAAACCATAAGGGTACACACAATATGATATCGAATATCAAGGTTATGAAAACCGAAATCAAACATCCCATAACCATACATAGGAATAATATAAAGCATTCAAGCACATGCTATGTAATCGAAAACTATCACAAGAAAAATTATAAACTAATAATTTTATTCATAAATAATAGATAGTTTTATTCAAAATAGATCTTATAAAATTATTGAAAGAAATCAAAAACTGATGTCTATTCTCTTGGATTAATCCTTCATCTCAATGCTAGAGGAAGGTAGATTATTACTTTCAGTCTTCAGCTTGTGAAATTCTTCAAGTAGATAACCTTGTTGTTTGACCAGAATTTCTTGCAGTTGAGAAATTTTCGTGAAGGATTCTGCAAGAACATGTAATTCTGTCTTTGATTGAACACAAAAGTGTGTCAATGCTTCAATACGCTGATCTTTCTTCAGCATATTCTCTCTTTCCTTCTTGCTAAGACAATCTCTCTTTTTGATTTTGCTCTTTGATTTCTCTATATCAAGAGAAGATGCAGACTTATTCTTAAAGTGATCTTTCTGATATAGCACCTTATCAAGAGACGACATTGGATCCAGACTCATAGTTCGAACAAGGAATGACCAAAGAAAAAAGAAGGATATTTTTATAATTTTCATACTTTAAAATATAATATTCCTATAAATACAAATATCTCAAATATTTTCAATTATTAGATTTTATTCCCATAATCTACACATAAGTGCCTCAATTTCTCTTATTCCTCACTAAATTTGGCACACGAGGTGAGGAAAGAATGATGATACCAATCAGGTGATATTAGTATGAGATTTTCTCTCATTATGGAATTTTGAACAACCAGATTTTCCTTGATCTAGTATCGTATGAGAAATTCTCTTTTTGTTACCTGGAACTAGCAAAGTATCTTGAGATTGACTTGGGATGCCTATGCAACTTTTAGCAATTTTGTTTTTGAGACAGTTTTTGCACCTTGTCTTATTTTTCCCTTTACCATTAGATGATTTAATAACATCGGAAGACATGTCCATTCTTAAAATGGGTAAATCACTAATGGAGGAGGAAGGAATAAGATTGACAACTTATGCAATATTAGTTGTTTCCTCTTCTTCAGAATTATATGAATCAGAGGTCTCATCTAGAGTTACAGCCAGATCCTTGCTTCCAGTATATTTCTAAAGATTGGGACAATCTTTAGCAATATGACCAAACCCTTTACACTTGAATAACTGAGATTGATATTCATCACCTTCTTCCTAATCCTTTTTGACAGGAACTCGATCATGTGGACGCATAGATCGATGAGTATCCTTTATGAATCTCTTACTTATTTTCTTTAAAAGATCTCGAAACTGTCTGGTAATCAATGATAATGATTGTTCAATTTCATCATCAGAATTTTCTACAATATGTTCATCTGAATCATTCATCTGTCTATTTTACTCCATCGGAGCTTTCAGAATTTTTGCAGCTTTAAAAGTGATTCCTTTATTTTGAATAGACTGTGATTCATGATCAAAGATCTTTAACTTTCCAACGAGTGTGCTTCAGTGTTGAAAGATGATTTTCTTCTATGATTGCATGCTTCTTAGAATCATATCTAGATGGTAACGATCTGAAAATTTTCCACACTACATCCTTTTCAAAAATAGTCTTTCCAAGAGAGAAAGAAGCATTAATTATCTCAGGGAGTTTAATATGAAACTCTTCAAAAGTGTCGTTGTCACCCATTCGAAGGTTTTCCCAATCGGTCGTAAGAGTTTGAAGTCTAGCTTCTTTCTCTGATGTGTTTCCTTCGAATACGATATGAAGATTATCCCAAGCTTCTTTCGAAGTTTGACATGTTGATACATGATGTTATATATCACGACTTACAGCATGTATAATAGCATTCAAACCATCTGAATTCTGCTTAGCAAAGGCCTTTTCTTCGTTTGAAAAATCCACTACGCGTTAAACTCAGTTTCCAAATTTTCTACTTTCGGGAGATTATAACCATCGACGACTAATAGCCATGTATTAAAGTCTCGTGATTGAAGCAAAGATCTCATAGTATATTTCCACCATATATAGTTTGTTCCGTCAAATATTGGCGGTACGTTAATTGAAGTCGATTCATGAGAACTCGAGTTCATTTCTTATAGGTTGGATCGCACCAAATACAGATTGTTGGATCTTTTCGTGTTTGCCTGCTCTAATAACAATTGAAAAGACGAGGACCCAAATATACCTCAATCTAAAACTTTTCCACCTATAAGTCCTTTCTCCAAAAGTGATTGTCTATGGACTGAGTCGAGACAATACAACTAATCGGTTCACACTTCGTGTGAACGTCTATGGATATGAGATCGAGACAATACGACAACAAGATAACTTGTGTGATTGACTATGGATACAAGATCGAGACAATACAACAACGAAGTATGTTTACTTGATAATAGGTTTGGACTTAACCGAACATAATAGGATTACTATCAAGTAAATATGAACTAACGTTTATGTATTTTACTTCTAATTATAATAAAATAATTATAATTTCGGAAATAGAAAAGTAAAAGACATAACAAGATTTTGTTAACGAGGAAACCGCAAATGCAGAAAAACCCCGGGACCTTGTCCAGAATTGAATACTCTCATGATTAAGCCGCTATACAAAATCTAAATCAACTTCGTATAGTTGAGACCAAGCAACTAAACCTATAGTTCACCTAGTTCCGTATGTATCCCTGCACCTCCAACTTGTAATAAGTCACGCACTTGGAACAATTCCTTTGGTTCGTATTCTAAACAGTAAAGGAACAACAAATCTGTTCAGTAACAACTCTTTTCAAACAAGTGATATGAGTTTGACAAAAGGCTCTTCCGTTTAATCACGCACAGAACGGAGTCTGTTAACAATGGATTATCACAAGATCGTCTTTAGCACTAACAACAGTCTAAAGATCCCTGTCGAAACTTCGATCTAGTTTGAGTGAATCTTATATCAGAAGAGAAGATTCTCAAGCATAAACAAACTAGGAGCAATCAAATTTCAACCACCGTTAGTCAATCAAATCAATCAAAAACTAATAATAAACTGCAATTATCTAGTTTCCCACCAACTGTACTCGTAGAGCTTCCCAATCCCAAAGACGTCTTTAAAACGAGCGGTCGTAAGAGATTTCTCCTAATTAGGGTACTTTCCTCTCCGAATAGACGGAACCACCAGTAACAACACAACTAGGTAGTTTTGCTGGCTCTGAGGATTAGTTTGCTTGAAATGCAAACTTCAATATTTATAGACTAAGGAAGTTTGGACACCAAGGAATTTCCAAAACCGAAAATATTATCAAGATATGCAATATATTTCCAAATTCGGTTTTCATAATTCCTGGAAATGCTCTGTCCAAATATTGGCCGAAATCTCAGTACAAAATCTCCAATTAGTAAATGCACATTACCAATTTTTATTTTCTAAAGATATGCATTTTAATTGTTGGAAATTAAAAGCATATAAAACTAAAAAATTTAATTAAAAGATTCTCAATTTATTTCAATCTGGGATTCTCCTTTAGTTATTAAGGAATATCTTTGAACAATAAAAGGTAAGAATTACTGCACGTGTTCAAAGTATGTCAACATATTTACCTTGTAAATCCTTTTTCATATTTAGAATCTTGGAACCGATTTGCCACACTTCCAAACGAGTTTAGAATTGGTTCATCTGATCTCCAAGAACTATGTGATTGATCAAAAACATTCAATCACCATTCATGGGTTTAACGGTTCTACCAAAACAAGTTTTGGTTTTACCTCCATGTGGGTACTAGTATCGGTCACACTAGTTACCAAAATTTGGTTGACTAGGTATTAGGATCAGTTACCACATATATATGGTTTAAACTTGTATTCAGTTGCACATGTTATAGGATCGGTCACACCAATTACTAAAACTTGTTAACCTACTACAAGGATCGGTTACACATCTTGTGATTAGTCCCAACCAAGTTCTAGGATCGGTCACCCAATGACTAGGAATGGTCGCACCAATTACAAATATCGATCATACCATCTCAGGTGATTACTTAGGATCCGTTTCACTAATAAAAGTCGTACCAATACAAAAGTCATGCATTGTGAATATTTTTACCAAGATACATAAACAAGTTATAAGAAGTTGTACTGAACACACATATTGGTAATCCAAAGATTTGCAATGAATAAAAATACCAATAAGCCTAGCGATTTCCCTTTCGATTTACAAAACAAGTTTATGAATGTACTTCTTTCAAACGAATGTAAAATATTGTTTCTTAGGACGAAATCTTCACCCATACCCATACATATAATCACAATAGCATTCATACGATTATGTCGATGTCTTATATACGAAGTTCAAAAGATAGACGTTATACTTCATGTTGCAATTCCTTAATACTATGTCTAACTAGAGTATAATCATTCACAGCTTCGCAGTTATGTTTTCAATATGCACGACTTGAAAGATACGTTAGGAATGAAACAGTTCAAGTCAAATATTACTAACCTCAAGTGGAAGGATGATGTTATCGTTGTAGCTCTTTACTTCTTCACATTCTTCAAGTCTTCACGTAATACTTGTAAGTCTCATATCCTTGTAACTTTGTAGCTAACCTATACGAAGTTGACTCTAGTAAACAATCAAGCGACTCTTTAAATGAGTTTTGATTCACTAAAATATGACAACCAAACTTGACATACCAACGCTTGGTGGATTCAACCGAGCTATGCTCTAACACTCATATTAATACGGCTCACAGATTTCTATTTGTTCGATTGCAAATTGATTTGAGAAGTTGAAATATAATTTTTGGATGTATTTTCCTTGATTGAGTCTGACTGTCTAGTTGATTCTCTTGGAAATATATTGGAGTTAGTCCATACAGATTGCCTAAACGAAATATTGGGTGTGGTTGTTAGACCCCCACTTTTTCAATAGCATAGATAATTGGTTTGCTTAGTTAGTTAAGAGTCGGTATAAGTAATTATAATCAGGTGGACAATGACACCTGGGAATTTTCCAGTTGTCTATATTAGGTAGAGAATAATATTGTCTTTCCTAATTAAGTTTAAGCCATCAAATCAAAGCTTCATTCTTCATAACCGTCATATCTTTCTACATTAAGTTTAAGCCATCAAATCTAAAAATATTCCAACAAAATTCCTCGTCACAAAAAATGATTCATATCACAAACTATTGTTCTCACCCGTTGAATCATTAGATTTCCATTTTTAATCAGCTGTTAGACTTTAAAGGAGTGATATAAAAATATTTATAGGGACTTAACTGTAAATAACTTAAAATATGATATTTATGAAAAATCCATTTTTATAAAAAGAATTTAAAATTTCGAATCTTTTATATGAACGTCGGATTTTTGTATATTTGTAAAACTCAGTTGAATTATCTATACAAAAAGCATAAACAACAATTACCAAATTTTTGTTTTTCAATTTTTTTTATTTCTTTCCAAAATAAAAATTAGGCATAGCTTAAGAATAAATAGTGTGCAATGACAACGTGCTCTCTACTTGTTTATTTAAAGTTAACGCCATGTTCTGAGTTAGAACCAGTTACAGGTTCATTTGTATCAATTTGTATTCAAGGATAGTACAGCTTCCCTACCAAAGGCTAATGCATTCTGTAAGGATTTTAGAACTCCCAAATGCTAACAAACTAAAGCCGGCCACAGTTGTGTTGGCTGTGGCCAAGTGAGTTGCTGAAAAAGAGGATTAACCCCACAATAAGCCCAAATTTTGTTAATGGCGATGAAGTTTCTAACAACATACCAAGTATGTATGTGTTTAAGGACATCAAAAAGAGTCTCATCCTTCGTTCTTTCACAAATTGATCCATTGCTTTCTCAATTCTCTCCTGTATTGCTTGATTTCCATTTCCTGTTGAACCCCTTTCCTTGCACATTTCTTGTGCCAAATTCCTCGCCAACACAATCCCATCTTCTAAAGCAGCAGCTCCACCTTGACCTATGTACGGACCCCAAACATGCATAGCATCACCTGCGACTACCACCGTCCCTTTTCGAAAGTTACCTAGTAGTATATCCAAGGGGGTTCGATATCTCAAGCTTGTTAAAGTTACTTCATTGAGATCACATATTTTCACCATTTCTACACATTCTGGCAGAAAATCATTGATCGACTCGATTGTTGATTCTCGGATGAGCTTTGGATCTTTTGAAACTCTTGTATCTGTTTGTAATCATGCAGAAATCCCAAAACTCTAATTGTTAAAACAAAGTGTGAAGTTATTTAAAGGTGTATGAAAAGTGTAAAATGTGAGGATGGTGGGTGGTCTAAGTAAAGATATGTACCTGCCGTAGTTCCTGGTCTCCCTACAAACCAATGGACGAGATTGTTGTCGACAGGCAGCCTACCGAGAATAATATTGTCTTTCCTAATTCTAAGAAATTCATTGCTAAATCCATGACCAGATGGATAATTAGTAAAACCTCTTACTGCACAAGAAGCAAAAAGCTTTGTTGGCTTTAGTCCTATCAACTCGGAGACAACAGAATTTACTCCATCACATCCAATCACAACCTGTAATATGCACAAACACGAAAAAAAGGATTTCAACTTGATAGTTACAATTACAAAAAAAAAATTGGAGAGTGTTTTATACTTTTGCCGAGATCTCTTCAATGTTCCTTGTACAAGGGTAATGACAGTGATTCACAGGATGATTTCAAGGATGGTCAATGTCATCCTTGTACAAGCCTTTGGGTTATATTACTACTGGAGATCTACAGAACATACTGGTGTTTGCTAATATCTCCTTAATTAACTTAAATATTAAATATAATATTGAAGGGTCGTTCCACTCATTGTCAATTGGTTTCGAGTTGGATGTCCGCCGACTTTAACATGGTATCAGATTAGGCTATTTGCGACGAGTCATTAGACCGTGCCTTTATCCGCGTCATCCGATTTAATTGTCCACGTGTTAGACCCAACGAGACTACATGTGAGAGGGTGTGTTGAGATTATTGGTCCCACATTGTTTGGACAATCTAAGATCCTGCGGTTTATAATCCTTAGGGTCTCTCCGTTCATTGGCAATTAATTTCGAGTTGATGCCCGCAAACTTTAACTTGGTATCATAGCCAGGCCCGAATGCGAGTAGGCCCAACATCCACCCATACAACACTGGTCCACGTGTTAGAGGCCCACAGAGAATGCCCCATACATGAGGGACGTGTGAAGGATAATAGTCCCACATTGCTAATATCCCATTAATAAACATTGATTATAATCTGAAAGGACCACTCCACTCATTGCCAGGTTTTGAGTTGGATGCGTGCAAACTTTAACTCATATTTTATCAAATTTCTATATAAAAAAAGGACTAAGTTCAACTTTAGAAACCTTATGTTTAGATTATTACCTTAGCCTTGATTACACTACCATCTTGCAATTGTAGAAGAGGTTGAGAAGTTATTGGATCAAACTTGGCAGAAACAACATGGCATCCAAAACGGATCGTTTGATTCGGTAGGTTATCAGCCAAGGTCTGTACAAGATGACTCCTTTTCAAGCATCTAAGTTCTCCATTTCTGTTTAAAAAAGTGAGTAAATAAATGCATATATAAAACTACTGTCAGATTAAGTTCATAATTCAGAGGGTTGCGTACTTACCCCATTGGTACCTCTTGTTCTTTGGGATTATTGAACTCGATGTCACGACACCTGCAAATTAGCTGGTAATTGTGAGACTTATAAAATCAAGAAACATTTTTTTCCTCTCTGTAACAAAATTATGAGCTATAATCTAAGTTATTCAATTTCCCTAGTTATTTATTGTGTTACAACGACACGGACACGGTGTCAGTGTCTTGTGTCCAGTGCGTTACTTTGACACGACAACTAAAAAAACTAGATAAAATGGGGACATGGTTTGCACAAAGTAGATGAGTAGTTTAACATAGATTGCAAGAGAAAATGATTTTGCGAACTTTATTGTCTGGCACGGGTACGCAGTTCAATTATCACGAATTCGCTTTTGCTGCCTTAACAAGCACAGTGCATAACCAGCATACAACCATTTCAGAGCAACAGGCACCAATTTTAGACTGAGCAGTGAATGCAAGTGGTCTTTTGGACATTTCCATATCGATTTGTCTGAACCTCCCTAATTTCGCTCAGCAAAATTAGATTGGAGCCTAATTGGAGCTGGAAATTCTAATCCCGGTTGTTTATGCTATTGATTTACATTTTGGGATTTGACCTGGAGAGAATATGAGATTTACCCTTTCAAAGGAATAGCCTTCTGTCGAAGCTGATTCGCAAGACCAAGCTGATCCAGTGCATACCAACCATTTGTGAAGATACCGATTGCTGACCCAGCGGCTCGTATAGTCTCAGCTTTCTCTAGTACCACACTTTCGATTCCCTTCCTGCAATACATACACACTATCGTCAAGGTTTTTACAAGAAGCAGTGATCACCGGATTCATTATAAAAAGTTCGAAGTTAAAGTATGAGATAATAGAAGCTTAAAGTTATTACTTGTGAAGCGCAAGAGCAGTAGCAAGACCACAAATTCCACCTCCAACAATAACAATCCCTTTTTCTTCTGTGTAGTTGCTCATTTCTTTCTCTATTTACTGTTACTAAAAAAATAATAATAACAGACTAGTCAGAGCAGCAGAGCTACCTTGAATTTCGTGATAAATGAATGATGCTGTTTGTGTTTAAGGTATATTTATATGCAGGTTCATCATGAATTTGTTGAATGTATGCTGTCAATAAATTTGACCAAAGTTCATTCGTCAGCATCTATCTTTGAATTTCAAATGTCTGGTTTTGTGAGTTTGACGAACAAAGTCAAGAACATCAATTTTGACCCCAATATTGGAAATTGGTTAAGAAGTTTGATTGATCCGTAATGATTATGTAACAAGTTTCCAATCTGTTTTATTTTTGATAACGCAAAACCTACGAACTAACAACAGCATCAGGAACTACAAACAAAAGTCGCAAAATAACTAAAATGGTTCAGCTCTCCAGTTATCCATCAACACTTTTATGGTTCAGGCGTTCAGCTCTGCGCTCGACATCTTGACATCTTCCACCAAAGTAGATAGTATTCCCATGGTCACTAGTGTATCCAACATTAGTTATATTATACCACTCACAATCCACAAATGCTTTCAATGGTGTATCGTTAAGATCTATTAATTTATTAAATCCATTCACGTACTGAACCCAATGAAAGAAACCTGAGTGCCCGAAAACACCATCGGGATAATGACCACTCCCCATTGCAGGATTTATCCCCACATGTGATCCTGCCTTCGTTATTCCTCCCCAATTTAATCCGTTTGCGAATCCTTTACTTAGCGAACCACTAAATATGGAATTCGGCCAATCCCCACACCTTTTGTTTGCGATCCTACACAAGCAGACCAAAAATATAAAACACTAAATTATTTTGAGAAAGGAGTTCATCATGCATGGTGTTACCCCATTGTAATTATTCTTATATTCTTGATGTGATGAAGTTGTAACAAGTCTCTCTTTAGTCGTTTTACAACCAGAAAAGAAAAAAAAACAGGTCAATTTTTAGTATGGGACACAGAAGAGGGGACAAAAAGAGTACCTGATAAACACAGAAACGAGTTATAAATTGACGACCACCCTAAGTTGAAATGTTAGTGACAGGGCTACCAGGGAAAAGAGATCGATCGATCTGAACAAAACCTTGGCAGAGAAGATCGTAACAGCCAGTTTTATCGGAACCATCAGCCTGTTGGAAGTCCAAATGATAGTAAAAATAATTCACTTATAGAAAAATGAGTTTAGGAAGTACTTGATTATTAAACTTACAGTCCAATAGATAAACATTCGAGTTAGGTGATCACCGAGTACATGTGGGTGGACCTGCCAAAAAGTATAATGCAATCAATATAATGGTGGTAACGTGAGTGCAAAAATTAATCTGCAGGCGCGAAGTTTACAATATTGCAGAATTTCACAATTAATATGCAAAGTATTTCAGCATACAAAAGCTGAAAAGCCTATGAGCAATGTATAAGAGAGTTGGTTACCGCAAGTCCAACTTGTATATTGTTTAATTGCTCATTTTTTCCACTACCAACAATAATAATATGAGCTGTAGTGAATTCACCATTGACTCCATAGAACTGTTGATATCCATTGTCGAGCCTAAGAATTGCATGCTGTATATTAATCACCAATAACAGATTCAAATTAGAATGTAATGAAAATAATTGTGCAAAAGCATAGATCAAAGTATCTTAGGGAGACTTAATTATGAACTTACCTGCTGCCCAAAGTTATTACTAACGTTGGAGTCATTTCTGGCTTTTGTGAAAGATTTTGCTCTGATAAGATCTTCCTTTGTTGTCCTTCTGATTGGCACTGCTCCTTCTGGGCATTCAATACCATAAGCCTTAATTTCTGAAGTTTTAGGTTCATCGTTATTAATTGGTGTAGTTTTCTCCATAATATGCCTTTTCGGAGGATTATCCAATTTAAGCTATTATATCAAAACAAGAACCTCAAATCTTTCAGTAATCAATACCGAAATTCTTAACATGCATATGTTGTCTCTAATAAACTTAGGTGAAGATGGAAGGCAAAACGTACCTGGATTTTGTGGTTCTTTAGTGCGGGATGATCAAATGCAGGTTGCTTGTAGATGTCGACACAGTCAATGACATCTCCGAATTCAAACTTTTAACACAGCAAATGACGAATAATGTTAGTGTGTGCACATTTGTATCCAAGATTTGTACACTTGAGCAGTAAATTAAAAAAAAAAAAAAAAGTGTTCCAAAATTTGGTTAACTTACATGAAATGTTTTGATGGGCGTCTTATTAAGACTCTCGAGTTGTCTTTCTAACTCCATGTCTTCTTCTTCAGATACACTCTGTCCTCCTTCAACTTCATAGTGAATCGAATTCAGAACGAAAGAAAGAACTAAGACTACCACCATAACATTGATCAAGGTACCACCCATTTGGATCTATGTTTAACTTCAACTAAATGCCCTGGTTTGAGTTGTTGCACTACATTGATAAAATTTACACTATATGAACATAAACTGATTTGGCAGTTACTATTAATTAGTAGATCCTGCCATTAATTGGTGGTATTAACGATGACTACTTTAGGACATTAGCCATCATTAATCACACATTTGACCATCCTTATAACCTTAACCAGGAGTGAATTCTACTACATGTGGACTAGGTTTTCTGACTTCGTTAAGGGAAACTGAGGAATATTCAAATGATGCTCCCTTTATTTTTCTGGTAAAAAAATGGAACATTTACAAATGGCAACAAGAGGAATAAACAAGACAACTTTATAAAGACATTTGAATTTAGAGATGACCACAGTTGTATTTAGTATGGGCAATCGAATTGCTGAAGAAAACAACTAGGGCAATGACCATCACCAACTTTGTCAATCGGCCAGACGAGGTTTCTAACAACATTCCGATGAGATAAGCCTGTGAAGACAACATAAACAGCCTCATTCTACGTTCTTTCACGTAACGGTCCATTGCTGCTTCAATCTTTACCTGCATAATTTTTTCGTCGATTCTTTTTGAACCCTTCGTGCTCATTGCTTGAGCCAAATTTCTTGCTAAGACAACAGCATCTTCTAAAGCAGCAGAGCCACCCTGGCCTAAGAAAGGACCCATAACATGCATGGCATCACCTGCTACAATAACTGTCCCTTTTCGAAAATTTCCTAACAGGATGTCCCACGGTGTCCGGTATCTTATTCTTGTAAGAGTCAATGAATCAAGATCACATTTCTTTACGATTTCTATAAGTTCTTCTGGGAAATCAGTGATGGACTCGATGGTCGATTCTTTGATGAGTTTGGGTTTGCTGGAAACTCCTGTATCTGTTTATATTGATATACAAAATGTAATATTAAGAAAAGGTTTTGCCAATCAATCTCGAGGAGTTAATATGTCAAATCATTTGTATTTTCTTTAAAGTATATCATGATCTTGGTCCTGGCGAATTTAAAATTTTGAACTCAAGGGTCACATATATGCCAGATAGAAAATATACTGGATTGTGTAAGCTTATCAGATTTAACAAGTGATAGATATTCGCTAACGGTTAAGATAAAAGACAGTAATTGGGTTCAACATACCAGAAGATGTCCATGGACGGGCTACAAACCAATACAGGAGATTGTCATCAACTGGCATTCTACCAAAGAGACAATTGTCTTTCCGTATTCGAATAAATTCATTGCTCAACCCATGACCAGATGGATAACTTGTGAAACCTCTAACTCCACATGTAGAGAAACTCTTTGCAGGTTTTAATCCGATCAACTCAGAGACAACTGAATGTACTCCATCGCATCCAATCACAACCTATTATCACCAAACCAGATTTAACATGTTATAAAAACTGAAATTAGCAAGTGGCATGAGTAAGGTATCTTTTAACATCTTCATGATAAGCAACAAGCTACTATGGGTTGAGTTGAACATGTGCATGCGGAACACCCAATTGTATTCAAAGTGAACAGTTGTTCCTTAAAACGAATTACCTTTGCCTTAATAGTATTTCCATCTTGTAGCTGAAGAATAGGTTGAGAAGTTAGGGGATCCAACTTTACAGCCAGTATGTGACACCCAAAACGAACTGTATTAGGAGGTAAACTATCAGCTAAGACCTGGACAAGATCATTCCTTTTCAAGCATCGAGCTTCTTCTCTACAACAATCAAAGAAAGACATAAATACACTTTCATTTCGAACGTGAAACAAGAAACTTGTTATTTTAACTCCATTAAAAGCTAGTTAAAGTGGACAAAATGCTGTAATACCCGAAGAAGAGTGGGGTGCTAATAGGGAAAATCCTAGTTAAGATTTCTGTTTGGTTGGCGTAATGTGCCTACTATGATGCGGCAACTGATCGCAGAGGAATGCAGGGAGTTGCATGCATAAGTATATATGAACCGGTTAGTTATGTGGCATATTGGCACTTGCAGGAACGAGCCAGCTAGTGAGATGGTAGCCAAGGCACAATGATTTCTGGTTTAAAACTACGTCCAAATTCCCTATCCATCAAGAATTTCTGGAAGAGCTCCTCCCTCTGAACAAGGATAAAATCCCTCTTGCCCTCGCATTTAGCAAGAATGATTCTTGTACTAGTTGTTTTAAATTTTCTGCAACATGTATATAGTTCTATGCAACGGATGTTAAAACCTTGGAAGTGCCTACCTCATCTATCGATCCCGCCATTCCCCCAGGTTTTGAAATCCATAACAGGTTTCATGGATTCGAAGAAGAAGAAAAAGAAGAAGAGGTAGGCACTTCCAAATTGGTTTTGGGAGATTCAAAAGCTGGCATCGCAAAGCCGTTTTCGTGCAAGTCAATTACTGGAATTGGTATGAAACTGAATATCAAATCCAAAAGTACAGGTATGCTCCCAAATGGTACTCTTGCAAGTTCAAAAAAGAAAAAACTTCCTAAAACTAAAGTTCCTAACAAAATTTCGGGAGATAAACTAATGGAGTATGGTTCTTCATAGGGCTTAGATTTTCCACCTCTAAAGATTAATCGTAAAGAAATGTTTAGAGATCTTGCAAAAAATCACGATGACTTAATTATAAAAGATGTTGACGAGTTTGCTTATTGTCACTAGGCAGTGGTATTTATCGCTCCACCAGTAGGCACTGGTCTTTTTTGTTGTTTGCAACTTTGTTTTAGCTGTATCGCTGTTTTGTTGCTTCTTTTGTGAGCAGTTCGTTCAGTTGTATACGCTCGCACACAGCTTGTGTGCCTTTTAATCTATCCTTTTGAACGATCAAAAAAAAAAACCTTGGAATAAATTTTTAGGGATGAGAACATAATTAGCCACATCTTACACGCTTACCTTAATGGTATCTCTTCTTGTTTGCCATTATTGAGTGAAATGTTTCGCAACCTGAAAAATTTAAACTAATATACTTTAAAACGATTTTTGTATGATTGGTTTCTGAACTAATATAAATTGTAGAACGAAGCTGGCTTACGCTGTGAAAGGAACAGCTCTTGGTCTAAGCTGAGCACCGACACCAAGTTGATCTAGTGCACGCCAACCGTTGGAGAAAATGCCAATAGCTGATCCAGTTGTTCTTATAGACTCCGATCTCTCTAGAACTACACTCTCAAGTCCCTTCCTGCTCATGAAATCATTTTTAAGTAAAATTTCAAAGCAAAGAACATTACTAGTGTCGCAATAAGAAAAACGAAAGTAAAAAAAAAAACTGGAATATGTATACGTACTTATGAAGTGCAAGAGCAGTTGCAAGTCCACCTATTCCACCTCCAACTATTACAATCTGTGCCTCTTCTATGTAATTAGTAGTTATCATCTTTCTTTCTCTCTCTAGATTTTTTTTTCTCTCTTTCGCCTAATTTCTTAAACTGCAAAAATGTTGGAAGTGAGTTGTGTTTATATGTAGCATTTCCAGAGATGTTTCTACCTGCTGCCACCACCCCCAACATGGAGTTGTTATATTTCCCAGAAAAAGCCTACTTGCTGCTTTTTTTTCTTTTCTTATTACACTGGTACCTTTATTAAAAAATACTTAATGATATTATAATTGAACCAACGTCCCAGGTGAAGTGAAGACAGATAGATCTGGTAAGAGCGTCCACAGTGGTACGATCAAAACCAAAGATCAAAGACCAAAACAAACGATCAAATTTGAGTTTAGTCTGTAGTGTCACGTTAAGGCAGTGGAGTATATTTAGTCGGGCGGATGTATAATCCACGCTTGCATGTGGAGCGTTTGTATAATCTTCGTTTGGGCCGGGCGGAGATATAGTTAACGCTGGTTGTGGGGGGTTGGTAAAGAATATGTTGGTTGTGGGGCGTACATATAGTTCACGCTCGGAGAAGGGGCGTACGTATAATCAACGCCTGGTGTGGCGGACGTATAATCAACGCCTGAATGAAGCATACGTATAATCAACGCCTGTTTTGAGGCGTACGTATAATCAACGCCTGTTTCAGGCGAACGTATAATCAACGCCTCATTCAGGCGTACGTATAATCAACGCCTCACTCAGGCGTACGTATAATCAACGCTTCTCTCTTCTCTCAGGCGTACGTATAATCAACGCCTCACTCTTCTCTCAGGCGTACGTATAATCAACGCTTGGTTTCAGTCAGGCGAATGAAGGAATCAACGCCTCATGGCAGGCGTACGTATAGTGTTGGACTTGTATTAACACACGTATCGAGCACGTGTGGAATTAAAGCCCAGACAATCTCTAACCACCACGTATAGCCCACGTGTTCACTTGCCCTTTACCCTAATCTTCTCCGTCTTCTTCTTTTCTTTTCTACCTCCTCTTTGTTTCTACCGCCCACAAACACAGCTTCTGAACCAAAAGAAAAGAAAAAAACGAGATACATCACAGTAACGAGCAGTAAAAGAAAAGAAAAAAACGAGATACTTGATGAACCCGGGTTACAAAAGAGGTATGTTTTTTTTTTTCTTAATCTCTTATGTTTTATCGTTGTATAACTTATTTAGGGTTTTATTTGTTAAAATTAGTTTATATAAAATTGGGTTTTAACGAACAAATATGAATATGAAATTGGTTAAATTTAATTGGGTATGTGTGTTTTATGCTTTTTTAGAGATTAATATGTATGTGAAAAAAACACTATTTGCTGCTTATGTAAATTTGGTTAAATTTTTGCCGAAAATAGTTATAGAAGATCTAATTTGTGGGCGGAATAGATTTATAATTTTTGGGTATTGTAAAAATCTGTGGTTATGTAGATTATGTGGGAAGTTCTCACCCTTCATCTGTTTCAATCAACCTATTTCAATTGAGAGCTTCCTTTTATTGCTTTTCTGCATGTTGTCTGTTGGTAATTAATTTTAGTGAATATGGTTATCAATAGTTGTAGTTATGTAAATTATTGGATTAATTTTAAAATTATTGGATTAATTTTAAATTATTGTAGTTATGTAAATTATTGGATTAATTATTGCTTTTCTGCATGTTGTATGTGAATATGGTTACCAATAATTGAATTTGTATTGTTTTTTATTGAATTTTGAGGTGATTAATTTTAGTTATGTAAATTGTAGTTATGTAACATATGTAGAAGAGCTAATTTCGTGAGTATGGAATTGATTTTTTAGTGATTTTTATGGAATCTTGAAGTGATTAAATTGGGTTGTGGAATCTTGTAATGATTTTCGAAATGCATCGGTGACGATTTAATTTGTGTTTGTGGAATTATAGAATTTGGAATTGATATGGTTTGTGTTAAGGATTTATAGTATTTGGAATATAAATGGTGATGGACTAATAAAAATATTCGTTAATGAGGGTTGGTCTTTTAATAATGTAACCGCATCTATATTGTGTGTGCACAGATGTTGAACAAATTCACAGCGCGGTTCAATGGTCGCATGAAGACGAACAAGAAACAAAAATCTGTAGCCGAAGAGGATTATAACTTAATCCCTACTGGTACAATTAAGGAAGTTGATATTCCCCGGTTAGGGAGGTTTCCTATACTGCAAGATGATAAACCGCACGCTACTACGGACATCACATTTACAGGGGAGCACAAATTGAAGTATCAACATCGTGGATCTTTGGCATCGGTAATTCATCACTATCAAACTATTTCACAACACTGTCCTAGAGCTAAATAAATTATTGAAAAAGCGGGATGGCAAAATTTACTGGACATACAATGTAGAGAAACCAACCATTCAATGGTTGATTATATTGCTGAGCGGTTTTGGGATACAACAAATACTTTTCACTTCCCATTTGGTGAGATGGGATTCACCCCCCTAGATTGGCTCATGTTGACTGGACTGAGTATCGGTGATGGGCCTGATGTTCCTTATGATTCGGGGAAGTACCAATTTGAACATGTTCGTGAGCATATCTTTCCGGATATCCAAGATGTCACGCTCTGTCCAAAAGCACCGTCGTGGGTTTCAAATTCAATTACAATTAAATATTTAAGGTCATATTTCTTCGAAGACAAGTTGGTTGCGGCTGAAAATGATAGCACCCTTGCTCATAGAGTAGCAATTGCCTTTTTCATGTATGTTTTGGGACATTTTTTCTTTTCTAATGCAAAGACTTATATTGATGCTGGATGGTTAGCTGCTTTTGAAAATCTTGATGTAGTTTCCACGTATGACTGGGGTGGTGCTGCGTTTTCGAAATTGTATGCGGCACTCCGTTTATCTGGGAGGAGACAGAAGGCACTATGTGGTCCATTCCAAGTATTAGAGGTATTCTTTCAATCTAGTTATTTTTCCTCTCATTGTTTATTTTGTTGCTAAGTTATTAAATTGGCTAATTATTTTGATGGAGTAGTTTTGGGGGTATGAATACCTGGGCATATGTCGACCAGAAATCCCAGAGGCGAGTACAGAACAAAAATGGCCCGTATCTTCTAAATGGAATGTACCGAAGAATACAAATGATATTTTCCGTTGTAGGGATTTACTGAGTAAGCTTACTGCTGAACAAGTGACATGGCGCCCATGGGAATCATACAGAGAAGTTCTTGCATCTGATATGGGATGCACGGCTACGCGGCTATCAGACTCGAGATATATATTTTCTTACATGGGCATTGTGAGTTAATAATTAAATTTTATTATATAACATAACTATATAACATACTTTTTTTCTATATAACATACTTACTAAATTCTTATTCCCTTTCTAACTGCACAGCACAACATGTATCTTGGTGAAAGGTGTTGGCGGCAAAACCATTGTACTTTCGCTGTTCCTATAAGACTACACACAGTTATAGGGGATATTGGCAATATTCAAGCCGAACGCCTAAAAAAAGAAGGTTTGGTCGATGCAACAGAGATAGTGCAAGTTGTTAAAGATTATGATATATATTTACAATACTGGAGAATGGTAACCAACTACAAAGATTATGTGACTCATCCTATTTGGGAAGCCCATACATATGGGTATGTCGGTGACTTGTATACGGAACCAATTGAACAACCTGCTGAACATGTACATATCCCTCCTCCACATCTATTATCCCACGTAAGTGTACTTTCGACTTTTTATTGTACGTTCGATTTTTGTTGGTATATTTGTACTTATGTATTTTATTTTTTCTTGACAGCATGAAGCTTACACATTATTTCAAGAAAATGCTGATTTTAATCAACAATTTCGCGAATTTACATTAAAACAAACGAAGGAGAGGATGGACGTTATTATGTCGAAAGAAGCAGAAATACAAAGGCTAAATAATGCGAACGTTGATTTGCAGCAACAACTATCTCTTTTCCGTATGCCGCACACTGTCCAACCTCCCCTTGGATACGGTTCCTTTTCCCAAACAATGCCATCACAAGTTTGGAGTTGTATGAATCAAGGATCAGCTTCAACAATGTCCTCAGTCAATACCAATGCGAGAACGCACATGCCTTTTATGGCACCAAGATCGTCGACTTCGGATAATGATAATATGAAGGGTTAATTTGTTATGACTATTTAGATGACCTGTCTTTGGAGTTATCTTTTCTTATCTTATATAGTATGTCATATATATAGTATAGTCATATCATATATAGTATAGTCATATCAGGTCACTGACAAACACTTTATCTTTTTTGGAAAACACATTTGCGTGAACCCAAAAAAATATCTATTTTTGGTTTTTTTAATGCTCTTGAAAATGGGTTATAAATTAAAGACCTGATCACTCAATATATGAATAACAATACATCTCTTCTGCTTCATATAGTAATGGAACACTATGAGAAAACCGCTCATTATTGCTCTTCTGTTTCTTCTTCATCTTCTTCTTCTAATAGTAGTTTTTATTCCTCGGATGATGATGCAATAGCAATTATGCAAAATAACATGGCCGTTAGTTTGGGAGTCCTTGTTACAAATTCAAAATGGCCTCAAACTCGTATAATACCAAGAGATCGTGAGTCAGGGGTTGAACTTCTATGGAACGACTATTTCTCTCCGTACCCAAACCAACCACCCAATGTTTTTCGCAGAAGATTTAGAATGCGTCGACAATTGTTTAACCGGATAGTGGAAGGTGTTACCAATGCAAACAGATATTTTGTTCAAAAGCCCGATGCTTGTGGAGTTTTAGGATTAAACCCTCATCAAAAAGTAACAGCAGCAGTACGAATGTTAGCTTACGGATGTGCGGCAGATGCAATAGACGAGTACTTACGCATAGGAGAAACAACTGTGCTGGAAGCTACTCGTAGGTTCTGTAAGACGATTGTGAATGTGTATGGTAAAGAATATTTGCGTGAACCAACGGCTGGTGATATTGAACTGTTGCTCAAGCAAAACAAAGACCGGGGATTTCCTGGGATGCTGGGTAGTCTAGATTGCATGCATTGGAAATGGGATAAATGTCCGTCGGCAGAATCTGGGGCTTACACCGCGTAAAGGGAGCGAAAGTATCGTGTTGGAGGCAGTGGTGTCGTATGACCTATGGTTTTGGCATGCTTTTTTTGGTATGCCCGGCTCTAACAACGATATTAATGTTATGAACCGTTCATATGTTTTTCGAAGTCTTGTAACAGGAAAAGCACCGCCGGTGAGCTATGAGGTGAACGGACATTCATGATATCGTATTATCTAGGTGATGGAATATACCCAGAGATTCCTACTATTATTATGGCCATTAAACATCCGGTTGGTAGGAAAAAGGAAATATTTTCATCGATGCAAGAGGGTGCAAGAAAAGATGTTGAACGGGGATTTGGTGTACTTCAACAACAATTTGGAATCATCAAACAACCTGCAAGAATGTGGAATCCAGATGTGCTTGCCTATATCATGAAAACTTGTATTATCTTACATAATATGATAGTCGAGGATGAGCGTCTACCCGGTGACTGGCCACATGTTTATGAACAACGTAGCAACAGCACCGGTTAATATATTAAGAGGCAATAGTGACGAGTTTTCCCAAATTAGAGCTCAGCAACGCCGACGTGCAATGCGTAACAAAGATGCACATATTCGCTTGCGTGATGACTTGATCGAATATATATGGGCAGAATATGGGAATTAAAAATTGTCGTTTGTCATTTCCTTTCTATGTTAAATTTGGTAATCATCCTCAAGTTTTCCCAAATGATTTTGCTGTACGTTCTATTATCTCTTTGTATGTAAACATCCTCAAGTTTTAATTAAGGTCGTATGTTTCAAAAAAGTAGAAATTTAATTCAAATCAACGGAAGTAAATTTAAAATCCAAAAATTACATAATAATAATGCTAATTGTTCAGATAATAAGAAATTTAAAACATAATAATACTAATAATACTACTAATCACTAAATAGGAGAAATAATTAAGGTTTGAACTATTCCGCCTTTGTGTTAAGATTGGTTTCTTCTATTCCGAACTATCTCCGCCCTGCGAAGTTGGAAGTACTCTTTTGTACAGGATCCATTTTTTGAAGATCCATCATAATGATGCGAAATTCGTCGTCTTCAGCTTGCTTGGCTATTTTTGCCGCATGTTCAGCTTGTTTTGCTGCAAACTCTGCTGCTCTTTGTTCCATCTTGAATCTTGATTGTGCTTGGTAATGAGTATTGAAATTTTGTTGTTCTTTAATAATTATTCCCATCAATTCCTCTTGGTGACTGGATTTCTCTCTCCCTGTTTTCTTCAATCTTTTTGCTGCTTTTTTCCCCATCTTACGAAGATATGTGTTCTCTATGTCTCCCCCATCTGTGTCGTTACCGGTCTCTCCTTGAGTTGTTGTTTGCGGTCCTTCATCATCTTCCTCGTTATTCTCATAAGTGTCCAAATCATGCGTCGTATCGAATACAAAAGTCGATCGCCGATTATATTTATATTTTCTAACACAATTGGGTAGCACTCTTCGTGCTTAAATTTTTTCCCATCGTTGCATTCCTTGAACCTCTTGTTAACTTCTTCAAGCTGTTAATGTTTTTAAAAACACTTAAGTACATGGGCGCTTATTAAATATTAGAAAACAATTGTTCGAAAAATCAAGAATGCTTACCTTCTTTTCAGGACCCCATCCAGTATGATATTCACCTTCAACTTCTGCCTCTTTTGCCGAAAATAACGCCACATCTTTACTTATTCCCTGATATCGTTTTTGCCAAGAACTCCAAGACCGCTCTGGATTATTAGGTAAATGAAGTTCAATATCATCCTTGATACGAGTCCACAACGTCGCCTCTGATTGATCAGCTCCAACACTAGAATCTTGAGATATAGATAAATGAATTTTACACATTGTTACATCTTCGATTGTCGTAAAATTTGGACCTCGTGCTACTCTTGGTGCCATTGTAAGCGAATCCGTGAAAATTTTCCAAATGATTTGAAAGCAGAAATAATATTTCTTCTTATTGGTGTGATAGATAGTTTGAAGTATTAGTCGTGGAAAAATGTCACAGGATCTCATGTGTATATATAGGTGTTTCTTCCGAAATTTTCAACGTTCCAAAATGTCTTCCAAACTTTCCAACGTTCCAAATTATCCAACGTTCCGTTTTCTTCAACGTTCGAATTACCAACGGTATAAAAAAAATTCAAAATCAATTTTGTCTAAGTATTTTAATTTTTTTTTAAACTCAAGCTTGGGGCGGAGCTATTAAGTCCGCTCAACAACAGGCGTTAACTATATAAACGCCTGGCGTGGGGCGTTAACAATATCAACGCCGGGCTGGGGCGTTAACTATATATACGCCTGGAGTGGGGCGTTAACAATATCAACGCCGGGATGGGGCGTTAACTATATATACGCCTGGAGTGGGGCGTTAACTATATCAACGCCGGGATGGGGCGTTAACTATATAAACGCCTGGAGTGGGACGTTAATTATATCAACGCCTGTCTGGGGCGTTAACTATATATACGCCTGGCGTGGGGCATTAACAATATCAACGCCGGGCTGGGGCGTTAACTATATATACGCCTGGCGTGGGGCGTTAAGAATATCAACGCCGGGCTGGGGCGTTTGTATAATCTTCGTCTGAATGGGGCGTTAATTTTATGAACGCCTGACGTGGGGCGTAAACTTTAGCAACGTCCCAACGGGCGAACATTTTATCAACGCCTGAACCGGGCGTAACTTATATACACGCCTCTTTATGGGGCGGTGACTTTACGTACGTTTCACAACAGGCGTAGATTATATACACGTCCGATAACAAACGGTGATTATACATCCGCTCCACTATATATAGTTTTGGTCTTGGTCCCAGACCAAATATGGTCTGGAATTTGGTTTTGGTCCAGATTTTAGTCTTTACTCCGTCCCGTTACGTCTCGTCCCTGGACCATAATTATAGGTTTGCTCGTCCACTGCAGTTGCTCTAAGGATCCTGAAACTACTCGACCAGGATAGCACTTGTCCAAGAACACCTAAATAGTGTAATGTATATGGAGTCCTGAGGAAACAGAAACTTCAGTGAGGCTAATGAATGTGCTTTTCCATGTTACTGATCTTTAATTATTCATCATAGATTAAGGCGAAAGAGAGGAAAAAGATAATGCAAGTGGATCAAGTCATGGAGCGTGCTGAGTTCGATATGTATATATGCGTACGCCCTGGCGTCATCATATGCACTAAACTTCAAGTATCAAAGGTTTATACATAGGCAGTACCAGTTGACTGGTGACATCATCATAAGGCCCACCTATGTCTATACTTGAAAGACGTATGCAATGATGTAGCATTTGATCCAGCACTTGTGGCTAGCAAGTCCCATCCCATGTAAAACTAGCACGATTAACGGATGGGTAGAACATCGATGCAAAAACTGAGCTCTGAGCTTGTTTTCTAAAGAGATTATACATATTCACCATGAGTCAGACCATAGTTGGTCAAACAGCTGACTTGTGTAAAAAATATTAAAACCAAAGATTGCAGGAATATGGGGTGTTTGTTCTTTAGGCATGTGAATCTTACATGCCTTCACATCCAGCTGTGAATCTTACCTGCTTTTGTTTGAGATATACAAGGAAAACAGTGAACTTTTTTGTGATGGATCTCGTTTTAAAGTGCTGATTCAAGCAAGAGGAAAACGATCCACATGAGTTAAATTAGAGCTGTGATCGGCGGAAACAGTAAACTTAATTAACATACATAGTGTACACTGTACAGATACCTACTTGCTTCTACGAAATCCCTCCAAAGCTGTAAAACGTATCATTATGTTTTGATGCTCATGCAGAAGTCAAAGTTCAAGCAAATGTATGTACAAACATAAAACAGTAGTAAGAAGTCTGAGTTTGACGACTTGAAGTATGACTTTCATTGCCACTTAGAATCATTAAGAAATAATAATGAAATGACATGCATACAATCCAGTAGTCTTCATCTTCTCCATTTATCAATCTCTCTTGAAGTTGCTCGGATTACCTTTTTTGTTTGCACAACCAAATCATCAATCAGAACTCCTATTTCTTCCCTGAACAAAGTGGAGAATAAACGTAGAGTAAAAGAAAGTCTAGTCAGTGATTTTTCCTAAAACAGTTAGAAAAGTCATAAGGTTAAGGAGAATCACAACTTAAACATTGAAACCAAGTGGTGGATTCGGTATTCCAATTCCCAAACAATATACCAATCAGTTTTTAATGAGGATAGTATGATTCAGTTTTTTTTTTTCAAAAGCAAGGAATACAAGCATGTGGTGATAGTATGATCTAGCACCCGATTTTGGATATCATCCTTCTGGAAGCCAATAACAGAAAATTAAGAAGTTATTTCATTGTTTCAATGGAAACTTTTTTCCGGCCCAATCAACTGTAAATAGGTTTCGAATTTGAAGTGAAGTTTGTTCTGAAACCAATTTTTAGGTCAGAATTCTAGTTTTTGGAAATTCATCTTTTGATTTCTGAACTAAATGCTATGTACACGTGTTAACAATTCATATCTTTAGAGGTAGACAGATGAGTACTAATAAAATTGCAAGATAACCAGATGTACTTACTGAGAAGGAAGATGTCCGTTCTCCAGAGAAGGTCGCCCAACATTAGAATATCGCCGAACGTCATCGTGTGCAACTCCTTTCCCCATGCCGTAACCAAAGCCAGCTCCAACTCCACATCCAGCACCAAACCCAGCTCCTAGCTGCAGTCCAGGAATTCCAGGACCTATCCCTACACCTGGTGTCATAGAAATAAGCAAACATATCCTTTTAGCCAGATTCATAAGAAATATAATATCAAGTCTCCTTTCCACCTGATTCATGCTTTGATGCACTTAAGCAGTCTATCTCAAAAGCCTGTACAGGATTAAAAACAGTAACATGTTCAATGGCGTCAATAATCAAGTTAAGCAAGTTATGGATATAATCGTTCAACAAAAACATGCATGGGCTACCCATTAAGATAGAAGGACAACCAAAGAAATATTGGTTACAAGCAAAAACGCATTGTTCTCAAAAGTAATTCAGACATCTGCTTGATATTGAACAAAATAGATGAGCAGGACAGGAGAAAATGGATTAATACATATTATGTAAAGAAATGAACCTTTGATTAACACGAGCATAGATCAAATGACATGTTCAAACTACATAACATGCAAATACCAAACTTAAGGATAAGATCGCTCCACAGCACGCTTTTTTGCTTAGACTCTACACTATCAATAAATTACCTCGGTAGAATGAACAAATGAGAATAAGCACAAACTCCAAAAGAGTATTAGAATGCTTTACTGAAAATATTATTTAGACGACAATTAGGATAAAATGTCAGGGAAATTTTGCTCCAATTACATAAAAAGGTCACACATTAGAAAAGAACAAAGAATTCTCAGTATAAGGAGGATCTGCAGCTTTTCCCCATAACTTTGACTTAAGCAGGAAATTTCTGTTGACTGTAACATCTAATCCTGTCTTTCTCCTTATTTTATCATCACGTATTTATCTTCTCTCAAGATCCTGAAGTGGTAAAAATGCCTTAATATTCTATATTCCCCTCTACTTCGCTTAACAGTCAAAATAACCAAAAGTTTCAAGTTACAACAGTTTCAAACTCGAACAAAGAAAATGCAACACATGGAAAAATTTATCTGTTCTTAATCCTCTACTACAGCAACTTATACGGTCATATTCCGACATGATTTTGTTCATAGACAGCTGATTCTGTAAGACGCATATATCATGTTGAACCAAAAGTTTTCGAAACAAAACACATTGAAGATGGTGTCACAAATATAAGAAGCAGATATAAATACTTAGTATGTTTCTTAAGAGTACAGGATACTACTAGGAACTGTTGATTCCACATGTCATCTACATCCATGGGAAAAGCTGAAATATTAGTTTACCAAATCACTGATAATGCAAATTAACCATATCACAACCATTTTTCAGTAACTGCTGACTATAAGTAACAATTTAAGAGGCGTAAAACTTTCATGGTCAACCTTGAGCTGCACGGGTACCTTCCTAAGTGATTCATTTGGGTCTTTTTCACAAAAATACCAGGGTTTATGAATTGGTACAAATGAAATTATTAATATAAGAAACCCCATTAAACGAAACAAAAGCAGCAAGAAATTCTAGTAGAAATCCATAAATTAAAGATAACAACAATCAGAAAGTGAAGATTTTATGAAAAGGGTTTGTGCAAAAAAGATGAGATACTACCTCCAAGAAATCCAATACCAACACCGAGACCACAACCAACACCAATACCAAAAGCAGGGCCAAGTTTCCCTAACTCATTAGTCTTGATAACAGGCAATTTCCATAGCAAACCCTTGTCATCGTTGTCTCTCCTTTCTCTCCTTCCATCCCCACTCATCTCTTTCTCTTTTTTTCCTCTTTCTCTGTAGAACTGACAAGTTTGAGTGAGTTGTTGAGTGTTGGTATGGGTGGAAGAGAGTTTTGTGATGTTGATTTGGTTTTGATTGCTTCTTTCTCTGGTATGAGTATGACTACTCCGGAGACCGGAATACTATGCTTCGTTTGTCTTTATATGTTTCCCTAGTCTCTGTCCTCTGTCCTCGCCTCATTTCTCTGGTCCACGTTTCTGTGACGGATGCCGAGAACGGCCGTTGAAAAGTAATGGGAGCATCTTACGCGTCAGGGTCGTAGTAATAGCCTATTTGGTGCCACTCCAGAAGTTGCTTTTTGAATTTGAATTCTGAAAACAAAAAACTTTTGTATATACAATTTCAGAATTATTTTTGGAAATAAAAAAATTATTTTTTTGTGAAGAAAAATTATCGTGTTTGTGATTTATGTTTTTGGTATCCAAACCAGCTGAAATGACGAGGGTACCAAGTACATCACAATCTTTTTGGTATCAACCTACGCATATACACCTTGTGTCATCTATTACAAACAAGCGTTGTCAAGGGGATTACTTAAATAAGATGTACACTTGGTATATAGAGTAAGTTTGAATCTCAACCAAACTATGGGATCAAACCAAGTGTTGGATTAACGCAGAGTGTTATTACTTTAAATATGACTTTAGTAGTAATTATAATGCAAAAAGTAAAGCAAAGGCACATAACAAGATTTTGTTAGCTAGGAAAACTACAAGGAAGAAAAACCATGGGACCTGGTCCAATTTTGAATACTCTCCGAATTAAGTCGTTATACAAAGACTACTACAACTTCGTATAGTTGAGGCCGAGTAAAATAACTCCAAGCTACTCAGTTCCTTCTCCCTGCGCCTATAACCAATCTGGTCTATGCACGTTAATCCTAAGATAAAGTCCACTATCTTAGTCGTTTCACTGCTGTGAAGACTTCAACTGCTCAACTTTGTTGGATCATAATCTGAAACAATAAATGACTAACTTGTTCCGGTAACCTCTCTATCAATCTCCAAGATCAACAAGTTAATCAGAGATAAGGTTGAGCATAAAGGTTCTTCCGTTTAATCAATATAAACTCTTTTGTCTTATTAGATCAACTAAGATCAAGATTACTGAAATAACCAATCTTAGTTCGCAAACTATTAAAGTAGATTTCAAAGAGAAACACAAAGATAGATTACCGATTTATACAACAAGCTTAAAATGTTTATACGAGATAAACAAGCTTGTCCGATCTTAGTCAATCAAGTGTGCACGAAGTTATCACGAAGATCAGAATACCAAAAACAAATCTTCTAGTCTTCAATCTTCATTCTTCAAAGTACCGGCACAAACAACTTGATTCTATTAATGATCAATCACACATTGAACAGAGTCTGTTAAAATTGGATGATCAAAGTTCTTATCTTCATATCTTGAATCAAAAGATCAGATCTGAAATCATTAGTCCTTGAACTAGTTCGAGTGATCTTATATCAGAAGAGAATGATCACGGAATAAATAAACTAGATCAAGGTTCAACTTTACCGATAATCAATCAAATCAATAATCCAAAACTCATCAATACAAATCTAGTTTCCCACCAATGGTACTACTAGTGCTTCTTTGATCCCACAGAAGTCTTTAAGCGAAGCGCATGTAAGAGATTTTACCTAATTAGGATACTTTCCTCTAGAACGAGTATTACAAGAATATTTCACCGGGCTTCCCACATAAATGTTTAGTTCAGCATGTCAAAGGGATAAGTTTGCAAGAACTACAAATTTCACTATTTATAATGACCAAGGTAGTTTGGACAACAAGGAATTTCCAAACAGATATCTTCACTGCATCTTATCTTTTGAAAACTGAAACTGAAGCGGGAACAAGTTAGCAAATCATATCAAAAAGGTGCTCGGTGGAAACAAATAACTCTCAAGTAATCCCTAACATGCTTCACAGTTCTAAAAGATAATAAATTAAAATACAACTATAATATAAAACATATAACACATTTTACACCCAACACTCAGCATGGCATCATAAATATGACATTCATGAAAGAAATGTTATTCTAACACCACCTCCTCAGATATTACGACCATAATAACAATATCCATAAAAGACCACCTCCAGATGATCCACAAAAGTGACGCTAGAACAACCAATATATGTTACTCTCACTTCGCCGAACTCATTAAAGAAGACGAAGAAAGAATAACTCCAGTCTCACAATAATAGCGTCATCCACACAGAGCGCCCATACAAACCATGATTCATGAAACTACCATCAAAATTTAGAAGGGTTTACAATCACGCATAATATGCACATAAGTGATTTCCCCAAAATATAAGGTATATATGATATTCTACTGGGGAAAAGCCGACCTACTAAATAATATTCAACCGCGGTAAACCCGGTAGACTACCATAAGATAATAAATTAAATAATATTGAATCGGGTAAAACTGGCCTACTAAATAATATTCAAACATCGTACCACTTCCCTACTCAACTTAGGAATGAGCCGTGGGGAATACAGACACTCATTGCGGGAAAACCACATAACTTAGTAAGGAGCACGACTATAGTTGAATTTCTTTGAGGGTTAATTCGGTTTCAAATACATTCCAGTCCGAAGTCTGATAGTAGGCTAGTGTCTGTAGCGGCTTAATACAGTTTGGTGTTCAAAGATGGACGAGGTCCCGGGGTTTTCTGCAGTGCAATTTTCATCGTTAACAAAACTTCTTGTGTCTTGTGTTTTTCCTTTTCCACATTATATTGTTTTATCTTAAGAATAACACAAGTAGTACGTATTCAATCTAGGTATAGTTTAAGTCTTTATTTATTTTGTTCGATTACGAGACTTGTTCTCGTAGAATTCATATCTTGAAATATAAATAACAAGTTTCATACTTGGCAGAATTCAAATGCTCTTGATTTGGGTACAACTAGATTGATCTTGGATATTGATTTGTGAGATCATCCAAGATCTCTTCTATACAATCAGGTTCACGTGCTTTGTTGTCTAGACATATTGATTGTAGAAGAGATAAGAGAAAAACTATCTCTCTCTCTACATATATATATATATATATATTATTCAAGGATCTTTAAGTAGATATACTTACAATTGTATTAGGTTTCGTCCATACAGGTTGCTAAAAGAAAAGGTTGGTGGTTTACTTGGTACCCTCTCCTTTTCAATTGGTATCAGGAACAGGAAAACACCGTTAGACCTAATAAGTATGTGTTTGTGATTGATCTTAAAAGTTTTTCCTGGTGGGAAACTGCTTTAGGAGGCTCATTTCGTTCGCCTGTAACGTACACCAGAGTTTCTTTAACAAGAGCAAAGATTAAGAATCTATCATTCAAGAGCACTAGGATTCAGTGTCTTAAAATATTGTCTCTCAATCCCTTTAAGTAATGCAATAAAAAATGTTTTATAGACGAAGATCTCTTCAAATCAATTAATAATACTCTTGAATTCTTGCAACATCTTGGTTTGACAAATAGAAGGTTAATTCCTTGTATTGTTCTGACTTTGATAAAATCAGCTTTCAGTGTGGATAAGTTGGACATGTCAAGTCTTGCGCAATCCCTAAGAAAAAGACGATAAAGATGTCGACTACTCCTATTGGTTATGGAACTCAATTGTTTGACCACTTTATTAACGGAAAGGGAAATGTATGGCAGATTTAAAGGCTGATCAAGAATTCTCACCCAACTGATTATGCTTCAAACACGAGAAATGAAGACTATCATTCTGAGATGGTTCATGAACATCTTGCTCACCCAACTTCTTGGTAACAAGAGTTTGGCCCCACCCAATCATGTAAATAGCTTTATATGGGGCAAGTGACATATAAGTAGTTCTTTTTGTTTTTATGTTTATTTGGTTTATCGCGATCTTTTCGTTTTATGTCTTATCAGGTGATTCTAATGGGATCTGAGTATTTTTTTGATACTCTACACTGGACAATGAAGAAAAAGAACTCTTTCAAGCAGAGAAGACACTAAAAAATCCATCTTGTCATGTTGAGCCTCGCTCCGTAAAGATGTGTCTCTACAACGTAAATCTCTATGCGGTATCATGGTTGTCTCCTAAGCATTTGTATATGTAAAAGAGGGTGTATGGCTTTGGTGCTACCACATCACAATTATGACTCCAAAATATAATGACTCAATGTGGGTATCAACAAATATTGCGCTCTTCTCGACCTATTGTCCCTGCCTATCTGACTCTTAAGTAATAGACGTAAAAAAGATCCATGGGATTGGTTGTTAACTATCCAAGTTAAGGATGCTCCTAGACCTTCTAATCATCATGTTGATATTTAAACTTATATATATATTTGAATGAATATAGATCATCTTAACATTATCCATTGATTATCAAAAATGGTTGGGTAAAGCAATTCATCTTGGTATGATACATACTCTTTTTGGATCATGTATCAATTAACCGACTTATGTCATAATTTTGATTGAGTTTATCTCATCAATTAGGACTTATCTGAGTCTTAGTGATAACATCTAATACTCTGTATCGATTTATCGAGAAAATCCTCCCTAGAAAGGCACTTTTGAAAATTATTAAATGATTCAGATAATTTCTTTAAAGAAGCTAACTATTCCGGAACCAGTCAAGCCCATTAAGGCTAATATAAGGTCCGCGGGCCGCCAACCACTGTATATTTCTTCTTCCCCAACAGTTTGCGAACAGGAGGAGAAAAATACCTAAGGCCACGGGACCGGCTACTATTGTCATGATTTTGGAGTTGGTTTTACACAATCTTGATACCATCTTGCTTGAAAATAAGTTTATTCTTCAAAAAGAGTGTCAATTAAGGTGATTGTTCTTAAAAAGAGTATCTTCCAAGTAAGTTTTTCCTTCTTCTCCTTCTCAATTTACTATTCATAGTAAGTATAGTTAGAATCAATGGGGATGTTGTGAAACCTAAGAAAATGGCTAAGTTAACATCACAAAAGGCATGTACCCTAAAGGAAAAAGGTAAATCAAGTAATCAAACATCTTATAGGATTGTCTTTGTTAATGAAGATTGCTCCAAAACCTATGACAAAATTCTTTCTTGAGGTTTCATCTTAGAAAATAAATCGGCCAAGGATTATGTGCATGTTGCTGAATTATCTTGTTTTAAAAAGTATAAACTTGGCGACATCGTTGATGATGAAGGATTTGACATTGTCGAAATAGTATTCTATGCTAACATTCATGATGTTGATCTTCAAAAATTGTTCCTAAGAACTATGATAGAAATAATGGTTATTAAAGTTGATAGGGATTTGTTGGAAAGCATTACAAGTCTACCTGTGAGCAATGTAGTTAATATCGAATATCAGTTTGTCTCGGCCAGGGACCGGTACACTGATACAACATTGTACCGGGGAAATTTCGGTTTCAAATATCGCTCTAATATCGGTTTAAAATTTTATTTTTATAAGTATGTTACAGCGACATTTCAGAGTACGAGTAATTATTTTTCACTAATACAATAATACTGTTAAGGGTAAAAGAGTAGTATCTGTTAGAAAATCTCGGTCCACGTTGCACCTTCTCACCACATGTTTACCAAGTGTCAAAGTCTCTTGAAATACGAGGGTCGTCTCGTAAATATGTCCGATATTTTAGACATGAGATGAGGATATAACAGTAGAAGTTGAGAAAATTTCTTAAAGTCAAGTTTATCATCATCTTTTTGTTCTTCACGGAGTCATCTCCTCACTTTCTCTGTCTACCTTTTCACAGCTAAAGATCACTATTTAATTTGAAGATTAGGAACATTTTGTTTGCTTTGTATTTATAGGTAGGATGGGAATTTCAGCTTGGGATTTGTGTAGATATACTTGAACCTGTATATCTCTTTAGTGGGCAGTTATCGATCTAAATCATCATAATAATTTAGTTGTTGATGATGACTAATCAGTTACTGAGAGTTTAGTTTAGTGTACATTGAAAATATCGGTGATTTGATTGGTGATTGTTTTCAGATTATTTAAAAAGATTGATCATAATTTAAGAATTATTCTTATTCACTATGTGAATCAATATCCTTTATTCATTCTCATGTAAATGCGAATGATGAACAGTTCTCTTGACTCTGCTCTATTAATTTTTTTAATAAATTTCGGACTTAAAATCTCGGCCGATACTACCGATTTTAGCCGAATGAGACTATTCCGGCCGAAATAATCGTAAAAATCTCGTATAGCGAAATTGTGAGTTCTCACTCTTGGGACGAGATGCAGAATTCCACCGAAATCTCCGCCGATACAGCCGAGATCGACTACACTGCCTATCTCGACTACACCGCCTATGAGAACCTTCTCACTTCCTAGATCAAGGGAAGATAAATCTTTTTGTGAAACGATTTCCTATAAAATCATTGGTAATAGTATTGGTTGGAAAGATAGAAAATTTCCTAGAAAATTTCCTATAAATCTTCCGATGCCTTTGAAGATTTTTGGTAAGTTTGTGATTCCAAACATTTGTCCTTCCACCATTGAAAATGCTCTTTGGAGTCCAAAATTTGCGGAATTGGTATACTTTCCTGACTTCGGAACTCAAAATCTTGATGTGCGTGGTTGGATCATGCATCAAATGGCCACCATGACTCTTTTGACAAGAAATTAAGTTTCCCTTGTTTAATTGAAAGGATTTGTCGACCCTTCAATATTGCTCCAATTAGTACTCTTAGAGCATCTCCAATGCTAGGGGTGAAGGTCTTAAAAAGACAAGACACCTAGGATTTAGCACTTTTCTAATCAAGAATTTATCTCCAATGCCAAGGTCAAGGTAAGGTAAAAGCATGACATGGATGCCATCTCATAAGAAAGGGTAAAGGAGAAAGTCATATCTTTACCTTCTCCATGACCCAAGGTCTTTTGACACATAATCAATTCTTTATTCCAAAATTAATTTGTCTCTAAGTTCTAGGGTAGTAATATCTTGGCATTGGAGATGAAATTTGAGGTAGAAAGTATAACTTTCATTTTTTTTAGGCACATAGTAATGACCCACAACAAAAAGGTATTAATAGGACCTCCACCTAGGATTACCTTCACCCCTAGCATTGGAGATGCTCTTATTGGTACTCCCTCTCCCAATCTCAAGACTACTTTTCAATAAATGAGAATGAATGATTACGAGAGGAAAAGAAATCCTTCTTCATGTTCGATTGGTTCTTGCGATCCGACTTCCTTGAGTATTTTTCACAAGATTCTCAAGAATGTTAAAAGGGTATATAACAAGGTACATAATGTATTCAACAATAAATGTGCTTGCTTGCTTCAAAGTTCCCCGAAATCAAGGATGATATGGAAAAGATTCAAGATTCATGGATTGGTTTTGAAAGTGGGTACGATGTCCAGCTCCTTCACTTGCCTCTTCTTTTTGTTTCTAATCAACTCCATGTAGGAATTTTTATTCTTATATTGCTCTAGGAGGAACATTAGCTTTTGGAATAGCGTTTTTATGTAAATTACATTAGCTATTTTAAATTATTATCATCTTGCAATCATTTAAGTTTATTTATTTAAATTTTGTTTTGGAGATGACTTGCAATACCTAATATATATATATGTGTGTGTGTGTGTGCGCGCGGGTGCGCGCGCGCGCGCGTATGTATTGCTTATTTTTTAAGATTCGTTATATTTTATCATATTTCCGGTGCTTAGAACAGATATCACATATGTTCTCATAGGTTAAGCTCTCAACTCTTTGTGTTTGAACCCACCAAGCGTTGGTATGTCAAGTTTGGATATCATTTTTTTAGTGTCAAAACTCGTCTAGAGTCTCTTGATTAATTACTATACTCAACTTCGTTTACGTTTGACTAGAAAGTCTAGGAATGTCGAGACTTACAAGTATTATCTGAAGACCTGAAGAATGTGAAGAAGTAATGACTGTAACGAAGACATCATCCTTCCTCTTGAGGTTAGTAATACGGACTTGACTTGTTTTCATTCCTAACGTATCTTTCAAGTCTCTTTATATTTAAAACATAACATGTGAAGCTATATATATGACCCTCTAGTGATTAGACTTGGTCATAACATTATGATCAAAGTATCAAGGAAATATATTGAATTACGAAGTATAACCCGTATCTTTTGAACTTTGTAAATACGACATCAACATAATCTATGTATTTAGTTACTTTATTATGTGTGGAATATAGGTATGATTTCATCCTAGAAAACTATGTATTATTACATTGGTTTAAGGAAGTAGATGTGTGAACTTGTTTCGTAATTAAAAAGGGAAATCAATAAGTGTGTTGGTCCGATTTTCATTGAAGATTATTTGGATGACCAATGCAAGATGACAAGGTAGAACCAATCTTAATTTATGTTGAGAAACAAGGTAGAAACAATCATAACTTATGTTGTGTGACAAGGTATAACTGATTCTAACTAGTATTGCGAGACAAGGTAGAACTGGTCATAACCTATATTGAGTGACATGGTACAACCGATCCTAACTAGTTTTGGGAAGCAAGGTAAAATTAGTCATAATCTATATCCAGTGACATGGTAGTATCAATCGTAACTTGTTTTGGGAAGCATGGTATAATCGGTCATAACCTATATTGAGAGTCATGGTAGAATCGATCCTAACTTAGTTTGGGAGTCATGGTAGAACCGGTCCCAAGAGCAAAACCTAGTTTCCAATATTCACATATTTCTTTATGTTGTGTGTGAATTTGGAATTAGGGTTTGCCAAGATAGGAAACTTCTAGATGTCGACATTATTTGAACATGTGTATAACTCTTATCATTTATCGTTTAAAGATATTCCTTGGTACTCGAGGTGACCCCAAACCCAAATAATTGAAAAATATTTAATTATGATTTTCGATTTTATATGTTTTAATTACCAGCATTAAAGCATATACTCTAGAAAAGGATTATTAATTAATGTGCTAAACTAATAATAGAAATTTTCTATGAAAGATTTCGGAAATATTTGGTTGACATTTATTGGAAATAGGAAAACCGAAATTAGGAACGTTATTGCATATCTTGAGAATATTTTCGGTTTTGGAATTTTCTTGTTGTCCAAACAACCTTGGTCTATAAATACTTGAGTTTTAATTTCTTGCAAGCTATCCTAAGAGTCAGGCAAACTCACTCGTTTTGTTCCCGGTGGAGCCGTCTATCCGGAGAGGAAAGTACACTAATTAGGCGAAATCTCTTATGACCTCTCGTTTAAAGACTTATGTGGGATCAAGAAGCTCTACGAGTATCGTTGATGCGAAACTAGATAATTGCATTGTTATTTTAGATGTCGATTATTGATTTGATTGACTAGTGGTTGAAACTTTGATTGCACCTAGTTTGATTATTCTTGAGAGTCTTCTCTCCTGATATAAGGGTCACTCAAACTAGATCAAAGTATCGATGGGATCTTTAGAACCATTTGCGGATCTAAAGGCATCTTGTGATAATCCATCATTAACAGACTTCATTCTGTGTGTGATTGATCACAAGAGGTTTCAAGTTGTGTTGTGCAGGTTATTGAAAGCAATTGAAGATTTGAAGACGGAGAATATTTTCTTATTAGTTTTCGTATCTTGTGAATATAATGCACAAACCTTGATCGACTGGGATCCAACTAGAATCGTGTCTATCTTTGATAGACTTGATTATCTAGTTGTGTAAGATCGACATTGCTTATAGTTACTCTTTGAATTCTATATTGATTGATTGCGAATCTAGAAATTGGTTATTTCAGTAATCAAGTTTTAGATTGATCTAACCATACAAAAGAGTTTATTAGTTTAATGGAAGAGCCTTTGTCAACAACTCAATACATATCTTTTACCAAAGATTGGTTAGAGTGGTTACCAAATAGAGTTTCTTTGTTGTTTGGAATACGATTCAGAAGAGTAGAAATTCACTTGCGTGACTATAGAAGTCGAAGGCGCAGGGATACTGATGAAACTAAGTAGCTAGGGGTAGTATACCTGGTCTCAACTATACGAAGTTGGTATTATATTTCGTATAGCGGCTTAATTATGAGAGTATTCAAAACTGGACTAGGTCCTGGAATTTTTCTGTATTTGCGGTTTCCTCGTTAACAAAATCTTGTTGTGTCATTTACTTTATTATTCCACAATTATAATTTGTTTATTACAATTTAAAGTAAATTACACTTGCACGTTAATCCTAATCACTTGATATTGATCATATAGTGTTTTGGTTTTATAATGTACCTATTATCAAGTGAACAATTTGTTGTTGTATTGTCTCGATTTCATATCCATAGACGATCACAAAAAGTGAATACCTGGTGTGTAAATAAGAAGCACACAAAACACTTGCAAGTATACAAGGTCAAGATTTATAATATAGTGATGAGTGGGGGTTTGTCCACAGGGAGAGGAGCATACAAGAAGTCTTCCTAGCTAACAATGGTGACAATGCACTATGGCAGTGAGCAAAGCAAGGTAAATGGCATGAACCAAGGATGCAAGGTAAAGCAGTAAAGAAACAGCTAAGAAAACAGCAAGGTAAATCAGCAAAGAACCAAGGCTTGGAAGCCAAGGGCAAGGTGAGGATTGTGCACTGATTTCAGTGCACAGTAGGCTTCAAAGTGCAAGAAAAAAAAGGCAAGAAAATAACTGATCAGGAAACAAAATAGAACTGAATAGAAGTGACTGCAAAGGGATTGGTGGTTAAGCCAAGGCTTAGGATCCACCTTGTGTCCTAATCAAATGACATGTTTCTAGGTTGTGTTTGTTCCTATGCATACATCTAGAAATAGAAGAATACTAAATTGCTCACTAGTTTGCCCCTAGCATTGGCTGTCTTTTGACAGTACAACCAATCACAGGCTCTATGAGCATTGGTATCTCCCATTTGCTCAAGCAAAACAGGGCAACAGGAGAACTATCCTAGCAACCTGTCAAATGACAGTACACAAGGCTTCAACTGAGCCTTAGCTTAGTGCTATTTAGCTCATGCTAAACATGGATAAAGCAATAACATTCATCATATGTGATAATTCAAACACAACTAGCAACATTTGAGATAACTAAAAACATATGCAATTTTCAACTGTTAACTGATAAGCACTGAAATTGAAATTCATTAAAATTTTGTGGCAAATTCTCTACTGGCTAGTCCAGAGAGATACACAGTGTCTTTCACACACTCCACACAACACCAATTTATACCCAATTACCCATTTAGGGTTTTCCCCAATTTTCCCCAAAATAGTGAAATCAGGTGAAATTGATTTACCTAATGTTGATGAGATACTCGCTCCATCTCGTCGACCCACTCTTCTTCTGCTTCTTCTCGTTCCTCTCATGCTCCAATTGTTGCTTTAACATCACTTATATCCCCAATTTCTCACCTAGGGTTTCAGTGAGCAGAGAGATGAGAAATTGGAGAAATTAGTGATGTTAAAGAGATAGTACGTGATGGTGATGATGGGCTTAGGTAGAGTAGATTTGGGGAGAAGATAGTGGAGTGATTTGGGGGAAGGTAGTGGTGATGGAGACGGACATGGTGGTGGTACGGAGTATGGTGGTTCTGCAGAGGGGGGTGATGGAGGAGATGGGTTCGATGGAGAAAGGGGAAGGGTGCGTTTGTTTGAGGTCTAGGGTGTTCGGCACTTGGGTGTGAGGCGAGTGCATCGGTTTTTGATGTTCAGCGAGACTAAGCCGTGGGATAGGGAGATGAAAGATAAATCGGACGGTGAGATGAAGTGAAGCTTGTAACGACCGCTGGATTATATAATACAACAAAATCAACGACGCAAGATGGAGTTAGGTGTTGTAGTGTTAGGCGGAGATATCCAACTTCGATGCACAGCAAGGGAGCGACCGTCGGATTCTTCTGAGAACTGATCTGACGGCTGAAGACGCAAGCGGGTATGGATTTGGGTTTTAGGCTTTTGGGTATAGAATATGGGTTTGGGAAATGAGTTTGGGATTGGAAAACCTTGAGCCCACTTCTTCTTTAAGAACAACTTTCTTCTTCTTGAGCCCATTTCCAGCTTTTTGGACGTGCGCTCCATTCTTTGCGGCTTCCTTGCGTAATTCCTCCCGGCTTTTCACCACTTTTCTGCTCTTCTTGCTCCGCAACTCATCCAATCTTTATTTACTACCTAAAAAATGAAAAATTAAGTAAGAAAAATATTTATTCTTGAAAACAATGAAAATACAGAATATGGGATAAAATGTAGAATTAATGCATAAAAGATGAGTTAAATTGCCAACAAAAAGGGATAAATATATACATTATTTGGCACTCATCAAATACCCCCAAACCTGAATTTTACTTGTCCTCAAGTAAAACAAAACTAATGAAATCCTAACTATACCACTGTCGCTGGTCTCTCGAATGCATTTAGCGTATGCACTAAGCCTTTTAAACCACTAAGTGTCCCTAGTGGACGAGTTGAAGTCTCGTGAAGGTTTGCTTAGAACGTACCTACAAAGTTCTAGGTCAAAATATAAGCTCAGATTCCATCAAATGTGACATGTGCAAAACAGTTTAAGCTCACAGCAAAATGGAGATGTCAATCTAGCTATCGAAGGCACAATCCTAGCACTGATAACAAAAAAAGACATGTGATAAGAGTGTAAAGTGTATCTACACATGTGTAAAGAAAGATCTGAAGTTATGACTACTAATCACCAAGAGATAGTTTCTCAGGCTAAGAATTGAGGTCGAAATCTAGCTAGCTGTCCGGACTTTACGAGAATTGTGAATGAGTTGGAGGTATTTCACAATTACTCGCGTTGTACATCAATGGCATACACCCTCCTTGCTTATTACAATAAAACAACAAAATGACTATTTACATGACTCTTATTTACATTGACTATTCTCTTTTATTTTTGGAACAAGAGATGATGGAATTGACAAATACTTGATTTTTTTGTATTTTTCTGATATTTTTTTCTCTTTTTTTTTTCTGAATATATACATCGTTTTTTTTTTTTTTTTTTTTTTTTTTTTTTTTTTTTTTTTTTTTTTTTTTTTTTGAAGGAAACACTTTTGATACATAACAAAAAGAAACAAAAAAATTACATGACACTTTGCAAGAGGTAGCCCTTTTTGATGCACCCAGTTAAATTCGATGGTTGTCTTTCTTAATGTAACCTCCACCTTCTATCCCAACCAACCAAAGAACAAGCTAGTCCAGTTTCGTTCAGTATTCTAAAGTGATTGGCAATCGTAACTTCCTATCCAACACCTTGAAGATCGAGGCCATACATGTATTGGTAGATCGTGCGCGTGCAAATTTCTTATCACGATGTGAATTGTGCTAGAATCAGGGTGCCTAAATATCTAGACTAAGACTCCTAATAATTACATATTTGCACAAGAGTCAACATTTCAAGGTAAATGAGCTCCATTTTTATGATTTTTCATTTTTTAATTTTTTTTTCAATTTTGATTTTTCAATTTTTTTTTTTTTTCGAATTTTTCAATTTTTTCAAAAAGATGGAGTTTTGTTTTCAATTATAGCAAATTATCATGGCATCTACTCTATACCCCCAAACCTAAACTAAACATGTCCTCAATGTTTCAAAATATGGAAAGAATTATAAAACAATATATGAAGAGGAACATGCTGAGTAGAGTAAAAGGAGAGAGAATACCCGATTGTACGGCGGCAGCTCCGTTATTTCAAGGCAAAATCCATCATATTAGGAGTCACAATGGATGAGCACAAAATATATACAAAAGGAAATTTAACTAACACATTATCTACAAGAAAATTTGGTTTTTAATGGGATTGGACTTTTTGGGAAAAATTTGGTTTTGTTGGGAAACATTTGGTTTTGATGGGAAAACGAAAAATTTTGGTTTTTAGGGAAAGATTTGGAAAACTTTTTGGTTATTTAGGGAAAGAGTGGACCAGTTTAGTCCACATAGACTGGGTCCTCCAGGTCGGTTGTTTCAATGTCGGGTGGAAATGGCTCAAGGAATGGCTTTAATCTCTGCCCGTTGACTTTGAAAACGTTCTTGTTGGAGACATCCTCCAGCTCTACGGCTCCATGAGGAAAAACTGTGCGTACTAGGTACGGTCCCTTCCATCTGGAACGCAGTTTTCCTGGAAAAAGATGTAATCGGGAGTCATACAGCAAGACTTTCTGACCAGGAGTGAAGGATTTGCGCAGAATACGCTTATCATGAAATATCTTCATCTTCTGCTTGTACAGCTTGGCACTGTCATAAGCCTCATTTCTCAATTCTTCCAACTCGTTGAGTTGAAGTTTCCGTTGTGCTCCAGCTTCGTCCAGAGAGAAGTTCAGCTCTTTGATTGCCCAGTAGGCACGATGTTCCAATTCCACAGGTAGATGGCACGGCTTTCCATACACTAGACGATAGGGGGACATGCCAATTGGTGTCTTATAAGCTGTTCTATAGGCCCACAAAGCATCATTCAATCTCAATGACCAATCTTTCCTGGACGGGTTGACCGTCTTCTCCAGAATGTGCTTAATTTCCCTATTAGACACTTCCACTTGTCCACTAGTCTGAGGGTGGTACGGAGTAGCAACCTTGTGAGTTATGCCATACTTGCGTACTAAAGACTCAAAGTACTTGTTACGAAAATGTGAACCGCCGTCACTGATGATAGCTCTAGGGGTACCAAAACGTGCAAATATGTTCTCCTTTAGAAATGAAAGTACCACCTTGTGGTCATTTGTTCTGGTTGCTATGGCTTCTACCCACTTAGAAACGTAATCAACTGCGACTAGGATGTACAACTTGCTGTCAGACATGGGAAATGGACCCATGAAGTCTATCCCCCAAACATCAAAAATCTCCACAATCAAAATGGGGTTCAATGGCATCATGTTTCTCCTCGAAATGCTTCCTAGCTTTTGACAGCGTTCACAAGCAACACAATAATCATGGCAATCCTTGAACAATGATGGCCAATAGAATCCACACTGCAAGATCTTTGTAGCGGTTTTCTTGGCACTGAAATGGCCTCCACATGCTTGGTCATGACAGAAAGATATCACATCTTTCTGTTCAGTGTTGGGGACACATCTCCTAATGATTTGGTCTGGGCAGTACTTAAACAAATATGGGTCATCCCAAAGGAAATGTTTGACTTCAGCCAGGAATTTAGAGCGGTCTTGTCTCGACCAACGTGAGGGCATCCTACCTGTAGCGAGGTAGTTAACAATATCAGCAAACCAAGGAAGGTCTGAGATAGACATCGGCTGTTCATCTGGGAATGATTCTCTAATCAGCTCACAATCATCAATAGACTCTAAAGTTAATCTAGACAAATGATCAGCAACCACATTCTCACAACCTTTCTTATCACGGATTTCGAGATCGAATTCCTGTAATAAGAGTATCCATCGAATAAGGCGAGCTTTAGCATCCTTCTTGGAAAGAAGATACTTCAAAGCCGCATGGTCTGTGTATATGATGATCTTAGACCCTATCAGATAAGATCTAAACTTGTCTAATGCGAAAACGACGGCAAGCAATTCCTTCTCGGTAGTTGAATAATTGAGTTGGGCATCATTAAGGGTTTTGCTAGCATAGTATATCACATATGGTAGTCTATCAACTCGCTGTCCTAAAACAGCACCCACAGCATAATCAGAGGCATCACACATCAGTTCGAACGGAAGCTTCCAATCGGGTGGTCGGACTATAGGAGCGGTGGTGAGAAGAGTTTTTAATTCCTCCCATGCCTTTACACAGGCATCATTGAAATTGAAGGCAACATCTTTGGAGAGAAGACTGCACAGAGGTCTGGAGATTTTGCTGAAATCTTTGATGAATCGCCGGTAAAAACCAGCATGACCTAGAAATGATCTGATCTCCTTCACAGAGCAAGGTTGTGGTAGATGTTGAATGAGGTCAACTTTAGATTTATCCACTTCAATTCCTTTCTCTGAGATGATGTGTCCTAGAACTATTCCTGAATTCACCATAAAATGGCATTTTTCCCAATTTAGAACAAGGTTCTTTTCTTTACATCTGGATATCACGAGGGCAAGATGCTTCAAACATTCGTCAAACGAGGAACCAAAAACAGAGAAATCATCCATAAAGATCTCGAGAAAACTATCTATCATGTCAGAAAAAATGCTCATCATGCAACGCTGAAAAGTAGCAGGTGCATTACACAACCCGAAGGGCATACGTCTATAAGCAAACGTCCCAAATGGACACGTGAATGTAGTTTTTTCCTGATCTTCGGAGCAATGTGAATTTGGTTATAACCGGAAAAGCCATCTAGAAAACAGTAGTGACTGTGTCCAGACACACGTTCTAGCATTTGGTCAATGAAAGGGAGCGGGAAGTGATCCTTCCTTGTTACTGTGTTCAACTTCCTGTAGTCGATGCATACTCGCCATCCTGTGGTTGTACGAGTAGGGACTAATTCATTCTTGTCGTTCTGAACAACAGTAATGCCTGACTTCTTAGGCACAACTTGAATGGGACTAACCCATTTGCTATCGGGAATTGGGTATATGATACCGCATCAAGTAGTTTCAGGATCTCTCCTTTGACTACATCTCTCATGTTAGGATTAAGTCTCCTTTGCATTTCCCTCGATGGTTTGGCATTCTCTTCAAGGTTAATGTGGTGCATGCAAATGGTGGGACTAATTCCTTTGAGATCTGAGATGGTCCATCCTAAGGCCTCTTTGTGTTCCTTAAGTACTTCTAAAAGCTTACTTTCCTGTTCCGTGTCTAAACATGATGAAATAATGACAGGTAAAGTATCAGAAGAACCTAGGAATGCGTACTTCAACGTACTAGGCAATGTTTTCAATTCAAGCTTGGGTGGCTCAACAATGGATGGAATAAGCTTGGAATCAGAGAGTAGGGTGGTTCCACTTCATATTTCCTTTCAGTGACGTCCATTTGAGGTACAGATTCGAGCAGAGATAGGACGTCACTACAGTATGCATCATCATAGGAATCAGGGTTAAAGTTCTCCATACATGCTTGAAAGGGGTCGACGGATAGAATGTTAGTCAACGAATCTTGCATTAATCCTTCAATCATATTAACTTCATGCACATCATCATCATCAAGATTCACAGGTTGTTGACTAATATCGAACACATTCAATTCTACCGTCATGTTACCAAAAGACAGTTTTAACACTCCATTCCGACATTGATGATCGCGTTGGACGTAGCCAAGAAAGGACGTCCTAAGATGACAGGAATGTGACAGTCTGGGTTTTGTACAGGTTGAGTGTCTAAGACAATGAAGTCTACGGGAAAATAGAATTTGTCAACCTTGATCAAAACATCTTCGACCACTCCACGAGGAATCTTGACAGATCGGTCTGCCAGTTGTAGAGTGATAGATGTTGGTTTCAACTCCCCAAGACCTAACTGCTCATAAACAGAATATGGCAGTAGGTTAACACTTGCACCTAGGTCTAATAACGCTTTATTGACCGTGTGTTCTCCTATAGTGCAAGAAATTGTTGGACATCCTGGATCCCTAAACTTGGGTGGAGTTTTGTTCAGAATGATGGAACTCACCTGCTCAGCTAAGAAAGCACGTTTTTGCACATTGAGCTTGCGCTTTTGAGTACACAAGTCTTTGAGGAATTTGGCATAAGCAGGGATTTGCTTGATTGCTTCAAGAAAAGGAATGTTGATGTTGACTCTCTTGAACAGATCTAACATCTCATTGTAATGGGTACTTTTCTGTTGATAGATCAATCTTTGAGGAAATGGGCAACAGGAAGATGAGTTGGCAAAGGGACATTCACAGCAGTAGAATTGTCAGATTTTCCAACTTGCTCAGATTCTTTGGTTTTCTGGGGTTGTGGAGACAGCGTGGAATTTGTATCAGATTCATTAGGTTCGCCACGTTGTTCTCGATGACTTTACCACTTCGGAGGGTGGTAATGGCATGGATTTGATCAGGTGAGGTTTCAGTGCAGGATGTTGTGCCTGTTTGAAATATCCTCTTTGGATTTTGTTGGGGTTGGCTCGGAAGTTTACCCTTTTCTCTCTCACATATTTGATCCATCTTTTGATCTAGATTTTTCTGACTTTGCATCAAACTCTGGAACATTTCCTCTAGGGTGGAATCTCTTGTCGGTATTGTGTTGAGGATATGATTGTTGTTGAGAGTTTGATTGTTGTTGAGGGTTTCTCGGGTGTTGATAACCTTGATTGTTCTGATATCCCTGATTGTTTTGATAGCTCTGATTGGGTTGAGATGGTCCTCCTTGAGTGGGTCCTTTTGACCATGAAAAGTTAGGGTGGTTTCTCCATCCTGGATTGTAGGTCTGTGAATAAGGGTTATGCTCTGGTTTTTGAAACATGGCATGTGCCTGTTCAAGCCTAGACTCCTGGACTGCAAGCAAATCTGGACAATTTTGGAATTGATGGTTGGGGTCGTTACAAGCAGCACAAACAGACGAAGCGACATGTTCTCGGAGAGTAGTGGTGGAAGGTTTTGAATTTTTATGTAGTTCTAACTCTTCTAATCTCCTAACTATTGATGCCATGTTTGCTCTACCCTCAAAATCCGCTTCAATCCTAAAAGCCTTTGCTTCGGATGTAGTCTTTCTGGTTTCACGGATGGATTCCCACTGTTGCGTCTTTTCAGCTACTTCAATCAAGAAGTCCCAAGACGCGTCAGCAGTTTTATCTACGAATAGACCATTACACATCGACTCAACCGTTGTTCGGGTGGACACATCTAGACCTTCATACAAAATTTGCACAAGTCTCCATTTTTCAAAACCATGATGGGGACATTGGAGCAATAATTCATTGAATCTCTCCAGGTATCTAGCTAAGGTCTCACCTTCTAATTGCACAAAGCTATTCAGACTTTGACGAATTGTCGCAGTCTTGTGGTTCGGGAAAAACTTTTTGAAAAACTCCTTTATGAGGTCATCCCATGTCATGATGGATTGAGGCTGTAAAGCATAGAGCCAGGCCTTTGCCTTATCTTTCAGGGAGAAAGGAAAAAGCCTTAACTTTAGGGTTTCGTCGGACATTTGAGTGAAACGCAGAGTTCCACAAATTTCCTCGAATTCTCTCACGTGGTGGTACGGGTTTTCATTCTCAACACCTCTAAAAATAGGAAGCATCTGTATTGTGCTTGATTTCAGCTCATAATGGCCATTAGCCTCGGGCAGCAAAATACAAGAAGGTTGACTAGCTCTAGTTAGGTACATATAATCCTTGAGGGTACGTGGTTCTCCCATTGTTTCTGGTTGATCTGGACTGTCTCCCTCAGAACTTAGAATTTCGATCGGTTCGTCTGGGTTAATTCTAACAAGTCTGTTTGTCTGGTCTCTGTAGGTCACAATCATGTCCTAGTAGGTACCTTAACTAACATGTTGGTCAGACAGAGCAATCGGAAACAGTTTGGCCCACAAGGGTTATGAAGATTTGGTTTTGAATGGGTTTTGGTTTAAAGAAGGGGTTTTGTTTTTGGTTTAAAAAAAAAATTTGGGCTTTGGAAAAAAAATTTTGAACTAAACCTAGCATAAATTATCACAACTCATAAAAGAAAATAAAAATAATAATAATAATTAAAACAAACCCATAAAAGAAAAAAGAAAAATAAAAGAAAACAAAAAAATAATTACAGTCCCAAATAAAAAAGAAAAAGAAAATAAAAATTATTACAATCCCAAATAAATAATTAAATTAATTATTACAAGCCCGAATTTGAATTTAAATGAGGCCCAAGTGGGTTAACTCATGGGTTAGGCTTACTTGTTTTTTGGAGGGAAGCCCAAAAATAGGCTTTTAGTCCCCTTTTAGTTGCACAGCCCAGTTGGGCTTTATGATCGTCCTAAGCAGCTCACGTCCAAGCCCAGCAACAACAGGTGGAGCAGAGCCCAGCAGAATCTGCAGCGAAGCCCAGGAGCAGAAGTTGGTTCAAGCCCAGCTCAGTTGGTTCAGAGCCCAGCAGCAGAGGATGCACAAGCCCAGTTGACAGCTTCAGTTGGCAGCCCAGTTTGCTTGGCAGCAGGCTTGGCAGCAGCACCAGCAGCAACAGCAGGCTTTGGCTTTGGCTTTGCAGCAACAGCAGCAGCTTGGCAGAGAAAGCACCAACAGCAGCAGCAGCTCAGCAACAGCAGCAACAGCAGCAGCAGGCTTTGCAGCAGGCTTTGCAGCAACAACAAATAATGCACAGCTCCAGCAGCAGTTAGCAAGTGAACAAGATAGCAATGAACACACACAACTAGGCAAGCACAACAAGGCCACAACAGCTATGAAAACTTCAAAAATATGGCAGCCAGCTCCCCGGCAGCGGCGCCAAAAACTTGGTGTGACAAGCAAAGACACACAAAAGCTTGCAAGTATACAAGGTCAAGATTTATAATATAGTGATGAGTGGGGGTTTGTCCACAGGGAGAGGAGCATACAAGAAGTCTTCCTAGCTAACAATGGTGACAATGCACTATGGCAGTGAGCAAAGCAAGGTAAATGGCATGAACCAAGGATGCAAGGTAAAGCAGTAAAGAAACAGCTAAGAAAACAGCAAGGTAAATCAGCAAAGAACCAAGGCTTGGAAGCCAAGGGCAAGGTGAGGATTGTGCACTGATTTCAGTGCACAGTAGGCTTCAAAGTGCAAGAAAAAAAAGGCAAGAAAATAACTGATCAGGAAACAAAATAGAACTGAATAGAAGTGACTGCAAAGGGATTGGTGGTTAAGCCAAGGCTTAGGATCCACCTTGTGTCCTAATCAAATGACATGTTTCTAGGTTGTGTTTGTTCCTATGCATACATCTAGAAATAGAAGAATACTAAATTTCTCACTAGTTTGCCCCTAGCATTGGCTGTCTTTTGACAGTACAGCCAATCACAGGCTCTATCAGCATTGGTATCTCCCATTTGCTCAAGCAAAACAGGGCAACAGGAGAACTATCCTAGCAACCTGTCAAATGACAGTACACAAGGCTTCAACTGAGCCTTAGCTTAGTGCTATTTAGCTCATGCTAAACATGGATAAAGCAATAACATTCATCATATGTGATAATTCAAACACAACTAGCAACATTTGAGATAACTAAAAACATATGCAATTTTCAACTGTTAACTGATAAGCACTGAAATTGAAATTCATTAAAATTTTGTGGCAAATTCTCTACTGGCTAGTCCAGAGAGATACACAGTGTCTTTCACACACTCCACACAACACCAATTTATACCCAATTACCCATTTAGGGTTTTCCCCCAATTTTCCCCAAAATAGTGAAATCAGGTGAAATTGATTTACCTAATGTTGATGAGATACTCGCTCCATCTCGTCGACCCACTCTTCTTCTGCTTCTTCTCGTTCCTCTCATGCTCCAATTGTTGCTTTAACATCACTTATATCCCCAATTTCTCACCTAGGGTTTCAGTGAGCAGAGAGATGAGAAATTGGAGAAATTAGTGATGTTAAAGAGATAGTACGTGATGGTGATGATGGGCTTAGGTAGAGTAGATTTGGGGAGAAGATAGTGGAGTGATTTGGGGGAAGGTAGTGGTGATGGAGACGGACATGGTGGTGGTACGGAGTATGGTGGTTCTGCAGAGGGGGGTGATGGAGGAGATGGGTTCGATGGAGAAAGGGGAAGGGTGCGTTTGTTTGAGGTCTAGGGTGTTCGGCACTTGGGTGTGAGGCGAGTGCATCGGTTTTTGATGTTCAGCGAGACTAAGCCGTGGGATAGGGAGATGAAAGATAAATCGGACGGTGAGATGAAGTGAAGCTTGTAACGACCGCTGGATTATATAATACAACAAAATCAACGACGCAAGATGGAGTTAGGTGTTGTAGTGTTAGGCGGAGATATCCAACTTCGATGCACAGCAAGGGAGCGACCGTCGGATTCTTCTGAGAACTGATCTGACGGCTGAAGACGCAAGCGGGTATGGATTTGGGTTTTAGGCTTTTGGGTATAGAATATGGGTTTGGGAAATGAGTTTGGGCTTGGAAAACCTTGAGCCCACTTCTTCTTTAAGAACAACTTTCTTCTTCTTGAGCCCATTTCCAGCTTTTTGGACGTGCGCTCCATTCTTTGCGGCTTCCTTGCGTAATTCCTCCCGGCTTTTCACCACTTTTCTGCTCTTCTTGCTCCGCAACTCATCCAATCTTTATTTACTACCTAAAAAATGAAAAATTAAGTAAGAAAAATATTTATTCTTGAAAACAATGAAAATACAGAATATGGGATAAAATGTAGAATTAATGCATAAAAGATGAGTTAAATTGCCAACAAAAAGGGATAAATATATACATTATTTGGCACTCATCAATACCATAGCCGGATTCAATGAAAAAGAACCATTTATTTTACGTGGTTTCTTAACGTGCAAGAACCACTGAATCTTACACGACTCAATAAGAGTGCATTCTTCTCTGTTGCGAAAGAGTTTCACTCGTTTTCTTTCCAAATTAGGAATTACCAAAGTGAATAACACCAAACAGTTTCATATTTTAATTGTGAATACAAAGTTTTACATGTTTCCAAATGCGTCAATCAAATATCCTCCTATAAATTGTTGTTATATTAAAATACATACACAAAATTCTCTCTTAGTTAAGAATATAGTGTTGTAGGGCTTATATCCAAATAGATGTACGGCCCAAAACATACGTCTTTTAGTTTTCACATCTCCATGTATATACATGTATTATATCCATGTAACATATAGAACTCTAATCAATATAGAATCTTTCTCTTCCTCTTTCCTTATCCTTTATACTACAAAACATTATCATGCACAATACTATACCGCAGAGCTAGATTCGATTGGTATATATATTTTTTTTTCTACGCGGACGATTTACATCAATACAGTATTGTAATTAACATCAAGTTAATGTTGAAATCGCTGGAATCAAATCAAATAAGTTGGATCTGTTTTGTCCCCCTTTTTTTTTCTTCCTCCTTTTCCCTATTTTTGATTTCATTTTTGGAATCTGCTCTGTTTTGTGATTTCAATTTTGGGTATATTAAATTTACGGCGAAAATTGATTTAATCAGGAATTAGGGACTATTTTGATTAAAAATTTATAATCAAGAGTTATTTTCATGATTATTATTTTGGTATTGTATTGTGTATGTACTAATCAAGAATTATTTTGATTTATTTTGGTATTTCGTATGCGTATGTATTAAACAGAAATTACTTTGGTTAATAATTAATCTTAATCGTTTTGTAATTTGGGATTTGTGCTTGCGGATCTAGATTTAGATCGGGGGAAATCTGGGGAAGAAAACCCGTATGCTTGAGCTCCGAGAAGAGAAAGAAATCCCGTCCCAGATCTGAACTGTAATATTTGTCCGATTCTGAACTGTTGCGACCCATCTGTCCGATTCTGAATTGTTCTGATCCATCTGTCTGATTTTAAACTCTTCCGACCCATGTGTCTGATTCTGAACTCTTCTGACCCAGCTGTCCGGTCCAGGTCAAACCGGCCCAGTGCGACCCGGTCCATCATGTCATGTCATGTTCCGACCCAAGTTCCAGTTGCGTCCTGGCCTGTTCTTCTGCTTTTGGGGCGTGCGCGACCAAAACTGTTCTGGTTTTGTATATACACAATAGGAACCGTCGTATAAGGTATGTAACCAAAACTAACGTGGGTTTTTACATTGAATACCTGATGGGATTATTTTATATTTTAGAACATGCCTAGTTCTGTTTTTTTTTTTAAGATAAGTCCATGTCATATAAACGATCAATTTAAATTATGATTGTTGATCTAGATCATTAAGAATTTTGGTCTTAATGTTGCTTTGTTCTCTTGAGTATGATATTGGCTATAGTTGAATGATGTCTTTTGTACCAACTCGATTATTTAGTTGAATTGGTTGTACTAACTCGATACCAATGTATTTATTTGGGGTTTAGAAGTACTTGAGCACAATTATTGTGTACATGATATTTTCTCCCCAAATTTGAATGTTTCTTGGGATGTAATCCACTTGCTCGACTATTAAAGAGTCGGTAGTTTCAAAAGATACGTTACAAATAAAATCACATGTATTCCATTTTTTGTGGAAGAACTCACAAAAGGTGATATGAGTCGGAAAATTTCCATTTCTCTACCTCATCCATGATACTGATAAACCAGTATATGTTGAAGTATGACAACAAGAAAACTATCTTTAGTAATCTATTCAACCTAAAGTAATTGGTTGACATGTGTAGTGAGATTCTCTTGGCCTGTTGAGATAAAGAAATTTCTCAAATTAAGCTAAATGTAGTAAAATTGAAAATGGAATGAACCCCGATGTAACGAGGGTTAGACGTACCGACTCATATGAAGCATGTGAAAAGGGACATATATTATGAGACAAAGATATACTATTTTTCCCAGCAGTAATGACACTAAAGTACAAGTATCAATTAGACATAGGATGAAGCTAAGATGTAATTCTATCTCTCACCAAAGAGTTGGGAATGAATCTTCTTACTGGTATTGGTACAAGCAATGTAATGCGGGTACCATAGTAGCAACTGATTTCCATAGGAAGGTCATACTTTAGACATCAACTTTAATGACAAAGAGAACTTTGCCTGGCCAATTGATCATTTAAGGATTATAAACAGATATAGACCTATTTTTCAACCCGAAAGACAACCATGGGCCCGTTTTTTTCAACTTTGCAAATCTAGGCCTTCATCCATAATTCCATCCAAATTCGTTATTTTTGTCAATTTCTCGGTCAATTCGGTCAATTTATCCTCAGATGAGATGAGTTAATGATGCACACTTTACCCTTATACCCTTATAAATGTGTATGGAGCAGGACGTTTGATCTGAAACAAGTGTAGATATCAGAAATAATTAACGACTTAAATTAAACGAAATTGAAAGTCGCCACCTGTTGCAAGGTTAAGTATGAATCTCATCTGTGTCAATCTTAATGAAAGTCAACGGCTTAGATTAGACAAAATTAATAGTGGCACGTGTATTTATTTTGTCCATACATCTTATAAGAGCACATATCTATGAGATCCAACGTAATCACCGGCGACACCATCTTATTTAGATGCATGCTCTGATATATGTGCTCACATTTTCCTCTCTTCTTCATAAGCACCAGCAACACCATCTTCTTCACATAAACACCGGCAGCACAATCTTCTTCCGACTCCATTTTCTTCAGATTCAGAGAATGTCTACCACGTCCCTTCAGTTCAGCACTACCCTCACTCATTCCACTACCAGTACAACGACCATCACCACTGTTTCCTTCTTCTTCATCCCCTGTTATATCTAATAATGATAAATACCAAAAAATTTGATCAATTTTTTATAAGTTTCGATCAAAATTAATGAGTATCCGGAGAAATTAGTGATTATTACTGAATTAGGTATGAATCATTCTTCTATTTCCTACTTAAGCTTCAGTTCTTCTTGAATTTTAGCTAAATTGAAAACTTAGGGTTTCATAAGTTTGGGGATTTTATTGGGTGTTTTAGAAATTGTATTGAAATATAACAATTGATACTCTGATATGAATTGGGTTTTCTTCCGTTTCGAGTTTTGTCACTCTAATTTGTGTTACCATTGTTTTAAGCAGCAAATTTGGTTGGACTCAGATAGGTTTATGATGGAGGAAGACTCTAATAGGTTTTGTTGGCCGGAAATTCAATTGGAGTGGTTGTAGTTGTTGTTGAGTTTGTTGTAACAGATGGTTGAGGAATTTGTTGTGGTTTAAACAGATAAAGATGAAACTGCTGTTGGTGGTGATGAATTAATGTGTATGAATTCACTTACAAGGAAACAGAGAATTTGTTCTTTCCAAGAAATGAGAAAACAGATGGTGAATGATGTTGATATGGTGGTACTAAAGAAGAGTTAAATTCTGTGGTTATTGAGTCTCGGAGATTTGAGTTGAAGAGTAATTTTTAATGGTCGATATTGAAGTTGTACAATAATTTATGGATATTGTGGTTTGGTTATGAATTCAGGGGTGCAATTGGTGACGGTATTGGATGGAAATCTTGAGAAGAAGCAGCACAAATGGCTCAAGAATGGTGGTGATGACGTTGCTGCTAATGATGAACAAAACTGGTGTCATGGGTTTTTGTGTTTTTGATTTTGAGCAGGTTTCAAGGAGCTACAGAAGTTGGTGATGGAATTGTGGGTTCAGATGCCTACCTTGCCTTAACCAATTTGTGAACTACGAAACTGTTATCAACGACATCAAAATCGACAACCACGTCTTCATCTTCAATATTGGCTAACAAATCACTTAAAACTTTTGAGTCTATTGATGATCTGGTTTTACCTTCCAAGAAGTCTGTTGGATTATACGAATGCGCATTCTATCTCGTAACCTCTTTGTAACTTATCCGCATCTTGAGTTTTCATCCCAAAACTTGTCACCAAGTTCATCAGTGAGAGTTATATCTACTTCAATGTCCTTCGTTGATGCAATCTCCTCGAGCCGAACACCATAGCATAATAAAGAAACGATGGTTCTTATATCAGCTTCAGACACGCCTTGTCGTTTGTATTTATTGTTTTCTATTAGCATGTTTCTGAGACTGATGTTTTTGCAGCTATGCCTTGGTCTTTTGCATTCAGTTAGCTATGGGTGATAAGATGAGAAGGATAAGGTCTATGAACTCAAAGAAGTGAATAGGGAAGTATGGATGGACAGAGTTAACGATGAAAATTAGTGATTGAGACTGAGTTAATTATGAAACTCAATGATTTAAGGGCTTAAAAGTATATTTACCCTATACTAACGGTGCCAAAAATGTGGACAACCACAGTTAGCCGTTTTTTTCAATAAAACGGTCAAAATCGGCCTAGATTTGAAAATTTCAAAAAACTGGCCTATGGTTGTAACCCTCAAAAAAAAAAAACAGGTCTATATCTGTTTTTCACCCATTATTTAATTGAACTAGATCCAATGTCTGCGCTTATGGAATGAAAAGTACATCATTCTCACGAGACATAAATTTTCTAATACACTTGAGATATATCCGGATGAAAAATATATCATCCCCCCCTAAAATGTAACATATGCTCACTCTAAATTACTTGAGTTGAATCTCACTTTTTTTACTAATAAGGCCACACCACTTATTTAATATCTCAAGATTCAATGTCTAATAGATTGTGGTTTCCCTTCCACCAGCTTAAGGAATTTAAACTAGTTGTTGAACTATTTCCCTATAATGTGACTACGAGGATTGGATCATCGAGCACAACACTGCTCAAATTTTGTTTCCAAGATGGAACAAAGATTAAAAGTCACAAAAGCCCTATATGTGCCGAGAGCTAATCACCTTGTTAAATTCCAAAGAGGCCCATGCAAGTGGATATCATATGGAAACTCACAATGATGAGAATGTTATTGATTGCATCTTTTATAGTCTCTAGTATATTTTGAAGGAAATATATCTTAGAGAAACTAATGAGTCAATCTAGTGAAATGTAAATCACTATAGTATTTGCATTATTGAATCCTTATTGACTCCGACGATGAAATGTTGGGAATTGACTCATACAGGCTTTGACATAACCATAAAGGCACTTTGGTTGTGACATGATGTTTCATTTTGAAAGGAATCATACGTACATCACTGTGAGTGGACGAGACAATGGGAAAAAGATTGACAGAATGCGAAGTGACAACATATCTCTCAATAAGTGTTTCTAAAGTACTAGATGCACAACCCCCTTCCCATTATGTTTTTAGGTAAGAAAGCATATCACTCATTTTTACAAATTTTTCAGTAAAACAGGATCGAGACCATCCTAAGATGCAAATGGTAAAATTTACATATTACAAAGAAAACAAGGTGAAATTCAGAAAAATATTCATGCAGAATGCGGACCATTAAAGTGACTTATGGCTCTGGTGAATGTTTTGACATTTTGGACTAATTATAGTTCCCAAGAAATTTGCGTTTGAATAACTACTAGCACATATTTTACATGTAAGGGATCACCACCCCTTGTAAATGCTAGCGAGTTTACATCAAAAGGACTTGATGGTTATTGCATGTTTAATAGGATCGATGCAGAGTATCATATACCCAAAGGTCTCGCAAAGTCTATCATCAAAGGTTACAGATGGTGCCTAAGGCATGGTTATGCGTACAAACCTACCTTTAACTTCTTCGAGAATATGCAATATTGACGCATCTTTACTTAATTCGTTTTAGAACCCAATATCAGTCAACCTTTTATGCGTACCAGTTGGTAACTGGATTTAAGCCTGATATTCGTGTTCTTACGTATTTTTGGTTTCACTATATATGTGTCATTACGACTCCACATCGTACTATGATGGGTCTGCAAAACTGTTAAGTAGTTATGTTGGAAATGAGTTCCCAACAATTATCCGCATTTTAAAACCTTTGGAAGGAGATCTCTTACCGCTAGATTTGCGGGTTGTCATTGTAATGAGACAGTCTTCCCATCGTTAGGAGGAGATAAGAAAAAGTATTTTTTTAAGGGAACGAATGGAATTATCGTGGTGTGTTCCTAATGTGTCTCATATTGATTCGTGTACTCCACAAATATAAATGTGAAGTGACAAAGAATAATAGATTTTCATAATGTACACTGATGTCGCTAAAGTGATGAGATCACACATACCAGCTGCAAACCTACCTGCAAGGTTATGAATCCTCAATAAGGGATATACACCATAGACTAAGGTGTTGCAACTACACTTAGTGGAAGTGTGGTTGAGGCCGTGGTTCCATAAAGGAAGATGGAGAGACCACCATGTTCGATCAATGCTCACCTAGAAAGGAAGTAGATGAGTAAGGAACAACCTAATTTGTATCATTAATGAAATCATCTCATTTGATTGTCTCTGACTATGTCCATGAATCAATACTGGAGGACGCTCCAAAGTTTAATAATTCCAGAGAACAATGACATCCCAAGTGGATTATGAGAATGTGCACGAGTCAATGGAAAGATCATGCGAGCATATTGATGATTAGTTTCATATACATTTTCTTAAGTAAATAGAGAAAGATGAGATCGAACTAAACTCCTTGTTGCTTAATATCACCGAAGAGCATATTTGGCCTAAACAATCCAGGTAGAACTTGGTTCTTTAATAAATAAACAGGTATTTGGTGTGGTAGTGCTAACCAACCAAATGTAAAACTATTGGACATACATAATTAATTTGTCACAAAATATAATGAGAAAAAAGCAGTCTTAAAATATAAAGACTCGCCTTGTGGCGCGAGGTTTCTCATAAAGCCTTGGAATTGTTCTCTTGTAATGAACGTTATTGTTCCGCTACTTAGTTAGCTTGGTAATTTCAAAAGGACTTGAAATGCAGCATATGTATGTGGTTATTACGTATATCTGAAAGAATAAAAAGATAGAAGATATTTATAAAAGTACTTGATAGACTTTTGTTTCCCAAATCAAGTGACTCTAAACCACAGAGTGCGTTAACAATTAGATAGAACACTCACTTATAGATTGAAGCAATCAGGCAGATGTGGTATACGCGTCTCAGTGATTATTTGATTTGGAGGGGATAGACAAGTAAGTTATTTGTGTTAGATCACTGCTCGGTCGAACTCTCATGCGTTGCTATCTCAAGCATGTTTGTCAATGTTAGTAATCAAAACTATAAGTCTTGATTTCTAGCCTATTTATAGATGTCTCGGTCTAGGACATAGTTTGTGTAGTTGAGCTTTGACTTCACGACGTTTATCACTTGAAGACGAAGAACTACTAAGGAGAGCTTGTGGAACTTCATGGACAAAAGGTATGTGGAGACTTAAACTCATATATCACTTGGAAAATGTATTTCTACTCTATCTCCTATATTGACACATAAGTCGTGTTACTATATAGTTTTCTCTATACACATTTGAGATTTCGAGCTGAGTATATCTCGCTTACATATTTCTCGAAATATGTGTTGGTAAGCTTTCGCTTCGACCAAGTTCATATTATATCATGAGAAAATTTCCGAGTAACATCTTACATGGTTTGTGTGATACAATCATTTGGTGTAAGACTTGGAATATTTCGATAATGATTATTTCAATATCTTGAAAATTTCTTTGATGCTAATAGTATGTGAAAACGGCTATTGTCATTATAGAAGAATGTTTCAATGATTGAAATAAAGAGTTTAGAATCCTATAACCATCTTTGGATATAAGCATAGTTTGTTCACACATTAGTGTATAAGTCCAAAACCGGGAGCCTAAAGTATGCATACTTGTGTGTATACAAAAAGGTTGTTGGAGACTGGCTAAGTATGTGTACCCGTACGCATACTGGCGGAAGTTAACGTCCGTGAATTTCTGCTGAGTTTGAAAACCAAAACCAAACTCATCCGGTTACCTAAAGTACGCGTACGCATACTGGCGGAAAGTTCACGTCCGTGAATTTCTGCTGAATTTGAAAACTAAAACAACCTCAAATCCGGTTTCTTAAGTACGTATACCCATACGCATACTTACGTAGGTTACTTTCTAAAATATGTTTTACATGAACCTAAAACATTTATCAATAAGGAATACAATCTTTGCAAACCGTGGCTATAATGTTCATGTATTGATTCGAGTGAATCAAACCGATTTTGCTTCAATTGTGTTCTTGTATAAATCCATGAGAATATAGCAATTGAACAACTCTTTAAATAGTTTCATTTGAGTCATTTGAACTAGTTATGGTTAATATGAATAAGGTTGATATGAGAGTAATCATATGGCTAACCTCGGTTAACTATTCGTGAACCAACATGGTGTACACGTTTGGGTACGGTTACATAAACCTAAACGAGGGTACATTTCAATTGTGTGTAACAATCTAAGTTTGATCTAACTGCTGAAAGATATTAGCTTGGTTGAATCAGGTTTTTCATCTAACGGTGAATATTGAATGCTTTGTTACCAAGGTAACTTGGATTGCAAATCCTGATTTGAAAACTGTATAAATGAGAACTCTAGAAACTGGGAGCCCTAATCCACACACCTCTTGTGTGATACTAGTTGCATAACTAGAGTCGATTCTCCTCTAACCTTAGGTTTCTTCTCGAGACCCTGTGGGTTAACGACTTGAAGACTTCACTGAGATTGTGAAGCCAGACCCAACTATTTTTTTTTGTAGTTGCGTGATCTGATCTTGTTGTTTCTATCGTGATCGAGTGCAACTGTAAAATTGGCTTGAGATTTATATCTCCGATAGGCAAGATAGAAAAGTAATCACAAACACCTTCGTATCATCGTTTGTGATTCCAAAATAACTTGTTTCGCTAGTCGATTAAGTTTATTATGAGGTGATTGATAATACTAGGATGTTCTTCAGGAATATAAGTCCGGTTTATCAATTGGTTCATGTTCACCTTGATTTATCAAAAGACGGAACAAAAACTCTTGGGTATTTATGTGGGAGACAAATTTATCCAATCCTATAGACTTTCCTGTGTGAGACAGATTTGTTTATCAGGTCTTCGATTTTGGGTCGTAGCAACTCTTAGTTATGGGTGAGATCAGCTAATGGAATCAAGTGCGTAGTATCATGCTGGGATCAGAGACGTAAGTATCACAATTGTACCTTGAATCAGTGTGATATTGATTAGGGTTCAACTACAGTCCAGTACGAAGTTAATTGGTAGTAGGCTAGTGGTTGTGGCGGCTTAATACAATGTGGCGTTCAATCTGGACTAGGTCCCGGGGTTTTTCTGCATTTGTTGTTTCCTTGTTAACAAAATTCTGGTGTCTGTGTTCCGCATTATATTTTGTCATATAATTGAAATATCACAAGTTGTGGATTAAGATCAATAAGAATATCCAACCTTTGGTTGTTGATTTACATTGATTGACACTTGAACATCAGTCTTGGTACCGTTCAAGTAATTCCTCTTATATTCAATCGGGCTCGCAGATTTCTATTTGTTGATTGCGGATTGAATTAAGAGTTAGAGATATTAAACTCTTTGATATACTTTATTCTAAATTGAGTCTGACTGTCTAGTTGATTCTCTAGAAAGTGTATTGGAGTAAGTCCTCTCAGATTTCCAAACGAATTGTTGGGTGTGGTTGTTAGACCCCCGCATTTTCAATTTTTACTTGCGTGTTCACAAGAAAGTTCCTGACTTGGAATGGTAGCTATCTATGTCAATAGTACAGACATGATGGGTACGCTTGATGTAATATGAGACCTTAGAAGCTATTTGAAATCTGAATTCGAGATGAAAAATCTGGGGAAAGCTCGACCGAATACTGAGCTTGTGGTATATTGCTCCACCAGTTTGCATATGTCTAAAGTTGTCAGGCAATTTAATAAATACATGCATCCTGATAGCACTCCCATGATTAGTCGAGGTTCAAATGTAAGTAAGTGACCATTTCGTCTAAAGGAAGATGACGAAGATGTGTCTGGAGATGAATTTCCCTTATCTAAGTACAATAGACGCATTATTGTACTTAGCGCAATGTACTCGACCAAATGTTACATCCTCAGTGAACTTGTTAGCTAGATATAGCTCAGCGCCAACGCAACGTCATTGGAATGGTATAGTGAATGTAATCATGTACTTAAAAGTAACCATTGACATAAGTTTGTATTATCCCTGCAAACACATAAAAAAGAATGCTAACGAAAGTGCAATCCAAAGGTTGTTGATTATGAAATAACAATAATTTCTTCTCCAACGAAAGTAATCAGGGGGAGATACGGTAGAATAATTTCTAAGTCATTACCGATATTCAGTTCGAAAAGTACATGACTAAAGGAACTGTCTGGAACAACTCTGAAAGTAATCAGGGGGAGGATCCAAGGGTATGATGTCGACATATTTTACTTCGAAATTGAAGTTGTGTTGTACTCTTTTTCCTTTTGATTGAGAATAGTTTTTCCCAAAGGGTTTTTTTATTCGACAAGGTTTTTAGTGAGACAATATTAAAAACATCAAGTATGTTGAACATTGAAGACATAAAGATCGCGTTGATATTACTGAAAATATCTGAATCAAAGAAATGAAACGCGATAGTCCGTTAAGCAATGTAACTTCCATAATCAACAACAGGGTCGTATAAATATTTAAGTCACCAAAGTAATGTGTGATAAACTCCTTTTGACTGCATTAGACTATTAAAAATTGTCTGACATCGGGGGGAGCATCTAATGATGTGTCGAACTCTTTCCTTTACCGAGGTTACTTTTTCCCACAGGGTTTTGTTGCTCGGCAAGGTTTTTAATTAGACAACAACAAACACCGAGAATTAACTTACCAACTAAGGCTATTGTCTTTTCCACAAGTATTTTCTGCCTAAGAAGTTGTGAAGCAACTAATCAACTTCAATGAAACAAAGTGATCATCTGAAACGGATCACCTTTACTTGCAGCTGTCACGTTGTACTCTTTTCCCCTCTTCAAGGTTTTGTCCCACTGGGTTTCCTTGTCAAGGTTTTAATGAGGCAACATATTCTAGTCCACCTATGTTCTAAGTTTGCTTAATATTGTACTATTTTTCTTTAGTTCAGGTTTTGTCCCTTTGGGTTTTCCTGACGAAGTTTTAACGAGGAAATTAACTTAGACTCGTCGATCTTTGAAGATCGTATTGCATGTGATGAACTATATGTAAAGTACGAGATAACATGTGAAGTACTACATATGAATAGTTGTACCAAGGTTTTGTCCAACTGGGTTTTTCCTTGTCAAAGTTATGAGGCAAATGATTTCGTCACAAGTCATGAAGGAGAGGACAACATTTGAAGAACTATATTCGAAGCACTTTATGTGAACCAATGCATACGGAGATCTATTGGAATGCACAAGGGGGAGTGTTGTAGGGCTTATATATCCCATAGATGTTCAGCCTAAAACAGATGTCTTTTGGTTTTCCCATCTCCATGTATATACATATACTATATCCATGTAACATAAAGAACTCTAATCAATATAAAATCTTTCTCTTCCTCTTTTCTTATCATTTATTTTACAAAATATACATACATACATATATATATATATATACTGAGTAATATATATTATATATATGATAAATTAGTGTTAGATATTGTATTAGCTTTAGGTGATATTATACCAAACATCATGTTTGGTACCAAATCCGCAATACTAGCTTATGTCAAAAAGAAAAAAATTGATGCAAAAATCTTATATGAGGGAGGATCCATGGACACTCTTAGATGGACAAGGTCAGATAAGATTTGCGCCATTTTCTCCGCAAAACCTAAATGACAATGAATTTAAGTGTAATATGTTGATGATATGTTCCTCTTATAAGACTCTACATTCCTACAAAAAAAAATGAACGCAATTCGAGATAGAAAACCTAACCATCTACCAATCTTAATTTCAACTGTTAAATTTGAACGACTGATATTCAAAGGGGTAGATGGTCATTTTGTACATCTCGAATTGTGTCCACTTTTTTGCAGGAATGTGGAGTCTTATAAGAGGAACATATCATCAAAATATTACACTTAAATTCATTATCGTTCGGGTTTTGCGGAGAAAATGACGCAAATCTTGTCTGACCTTGTACATCTAAGAGTGTCCATGGATCCTACCTCTTATATATATCATCTATGTTGTTTTCCTATCAAACAATATAATTTTTTTTAGAGCCCTCAATTTTGGTTTTTTTCCTAGTGCCCCTCAAAACTCTGGATCCATAAATCCTAAGGTATAAACATATATCCAAAAGTATAAATATGTGGATCCATGATTACACCGTAAGTGTAAATACTTGGATAATTATAGATATATACATGTACTATTATACGGTTGAATTCCCACCTTGATCATTTTTTTTCGAACATCTTAACAGCATATTGAAGTTTTGTCTGCAAAGGATAGGTAACTAGTTTTTAGAATAAAGAAGGTCACCTATGTTTTCTTTGTGTTAGTTCTATTGTTGTGTTTCAATCTAATTATGTTGATGCACTCCGGTATGAAAAGGAACATTATGGAGTTTTTACTCGCCGGTATTGTGAGAAACTCCAGTGTGATGGATACACATCAATTTTCGAGCCCCATTGAATTCAGTCATTCACAAACACTGGTGAAAGATTCCTCGAAAAGTTCTTTTCGGCGGCCATTGCGCTTTGCCAAAAACTAGGAAAAGCATGAATGTAGAAAAATTATCCAACTACTTATTAACCGAATAAAAGTATGTATTATGATCAATAATATATTGTCAACATTTCTATAGTTTGCTAAATATTTTCATTATTTAACTAAATTCTAAATATTTAATTTGCAAAATTTTGTGATTGTGAATTGACGTTTTTCCCTAATATTTTTTGTTTTAATCCTGTTTTACAATTTTCCGATGATCATGCAAACTAGGTATCGGTGTAGGTTCGCCTATAATTTTATGGAATGTAGGCAGTGATTATAGGTTATTTCCAGTGTGGTGAATGAATTTGCTTGGAGTATTATGGGTTAAAATTGCGTGTATTGAGTCAATTCATTGATAAGATTTTCAATTCTCGAGCATGAACAAATGCTTGCTTTATTCTTGATTCCAGAACCACAAGGTATTTACATGGAATAGAAGAACTGAACTAAACAGAAGGTTGGTTTCGTGAAAACTAAGAATGTGCCAATGACTAGGTTGATGAAAATATCCAGTGGGAAATTTCAGTTTGGTCTTATTTAGATGGTCCCAAATCAGTTTGGTCCACCAACAAAAAAGGAGTTTAGTTTGGTCCTTATTTATTTAACAATATTAAAATATCTAAAGTACCATTTTCTCTCCTCTTCACATGGTATACATTTTTACTATCCTGTTTTTTATTTTCTCTTTCTTTTTCTATTTTATCTCTACTATTTTGTCTCTTTTCTTAATAATGAACAAAGAAACAAACAAAAAACTTAAAAAACTAAATATCTCTCAAATATAAGTCAAAGATTAACAAATTTTATATAATCGGAAAGGTCTCGACGAGATCTACACACTGAGTACCCATTGTGCTATGTTTCAAAACCTTAAATTTCTTTCAATATAATGGTAGTTCATATCCAAGAATAAACATTATTTTAGAGCATTGTAGTTCATTCTAATTCTAGAAGTTCATTTTGTAGAATGAACTCGTATATGATAGTTAATTTAGTTTATTCGGAACTCGTGATAGTAATTCATTATTGTAGTTCATATTTTAGAATGAACTCATGATAGGTGTTCATATTGTAGAATGAACTCACAATGGTAGTTCATGTTGTAGGAATGATAATTCATATCGTAGGAATGGTAATTCATTTTGTAAAATGAACTAGCAAGGTCTCGTTGAGGGCCTTCCGAATATATAAAATTTATTATTTTTTGACTTTTGGTTCAAAAGATATTTAGATTTAAAAACATTTTTATTTATATTTATGAAGAAAGAGAAAAAAGAGAGAAAATGGCATTTCTGCCATTTTTAAAAATAAAAAATGATGACTTGGTAACATTTTATCCGAGGACCAAATAATATTTTTTTGGACCAAACAGAAAAAAATGACCTTATAGCAATTGGACCAACTCAACAGGAAACTAACACATATATATTTCAATACTAGGACCATTTGATAATTTTTACATGTCACAAATGGAAGGTTTTGTTTATAGGTTATAGTCCGACTACGTGCACCTTCGCTTAATCAGGGATGCACAATTCTCCTCTCTGTTGGACATATTCTAACCATAGTTATTTTTTCCTAAACGATTTGAAATATTAAAATAATTTTACGTTTCGAAAACCAGAAATTGAGAAACAAAAAATATTACAAAACCTAAGCTCTCTCTGTTAGAGCATAGTTCGGTTGAACTCACCAAGCGTTGGTATATCAAGTTTGGTTGTCATATTTTAGTATCAAAACTCATCTAGAGTCGCTTGGCTAAATAATATAGTTAACTTCGTTTAGTTTCGACTGGAAAGTCTAGGAATGTTGAGACATACAAGTATAACTCCGAAGACCTGAAGAATGAGAAGAAGTAAGAATAAAACGAAGATATCATCCTTCCTAAGGCTGCACAACGGTCGGGTTGGGTCGGTTTTTAGCCCTACCGACCAACGCACCTAATGATCGGTTTATTCCAAAGAGACCCAATTATGACCGGATTTTTTTCGGGTCGGTTTTTAAAACACTCGAAAATTTATCGGGGCGGTTCGGTAGGTGGTCGGGTTACCGATACAATCCATTTCACAGGATAATATGAGCAAAAATTCAAACCATAATCCAAACACAAGATTATTTAATCTCTGGATTTAACTTAGGTGACAGAAATAAAGAAAGATTGAAAAGAAAGAGGTTTATTATTGTAATATTGGATCTTAAAACTCATTTTATATGAATGATGCCAGAATCTAGATCATCATCACTGTGAGTATATTCATGAGATATAAATCCATAAAGAAAAGGATTTGAAACACGTATACAGATAAATTTAATCAATGATAAATCGAAGACTCTTATTGATTGGAGCAGTTGTTAGTCCTCTTTGTTTACTTTCTTTATCTATTGCAGCTACAGATACTACCACGCGGTGTAGATTTTCAGATCCAAATAATCACACTATAAAATGGAAGTCCAAACAGTCTCATATCGATTAGCACTTGGGAAGGTGTTGCATGTGGTGATGGTAGATAAATTGTATTGTCTTCGCTGCTCAAGTGAAGAGTGAAAACTGGAGATAATTAGGGTTAGGAAAAGAGGATGAGTTTACACTTCCATGATCAGTGGCTCACATCGATTCTAGATCAATGGCTAGAGATTTTTTAATCGGTTGGATATTCATCTATTCGGTCGGTTACATGCTCCTTCTAGATAGGAACCGAAATTTGGTCGGTTGTGTAGTGTTTTTAATATTCAGTGTTGTAAGGTTTATCGGGTTTTGTTCGTCTCGATTATTTTTAGCTCTGGTCGGGCGGGTTAGTCGGTTAGATCGAGTTGTTGTGCAGCCTTAATCCTTCCACTTGAGGTTAGTAATACTGAGTTGACTTGTTTCCATTCCTAACGTATATCAAGTCGTATTATATTGAAAACATAACATGTGAAGCTGTATATATATATAATACTCTAGTGATTAATTAGACTTGGTCATATCATTATGATCAAAGTGTCAAGGAACTTATTGAATTACGAAGTATAAACGCTTATCTTTTGGAACTTCATAAATACGACATCAACATAATCTTTGTATTTAGTTACTTGATTATGTGTAAGATATATGTGTGATTTCATCCTAGAAAACTATGTATTATTACATTGGTTTAAGGAAGTAGATGTATGAACTAGTTTCATAATATAAAGGTAAACCATGATTAGTCTGGTTCTTTATTGAATATCTTATGGATGACCAATGCAAGATGACAAGGTATAACCTATTTTGACTTATGTTGAGAATTGAGGTATAACCTGTCATGCCTATAATGTGTAGCATGTTGTAATCGGTCACAAGCTACTTTGTGGATCAAGGTGTAACCGGTCACAAGCTACATTGGGAAGTTAGTTGTAATCGGTCACAAGCTACTTTAGGGAAGCAAGGTGTAACCGATCACAAGCTAAATTGGAAAGTAAGGTGTAACCGATCATGAGATACTTTTGGGAAGAAATATTTAATTGATCACAACTTAATTTGCGAAGCATCATATAACCGGTCACAACTTACACTGCGAGTCATTGTATAATCGATCCGAAGGAGCAAAACCGAGTTTCCAATATTCACATATCTTTTTATGTTTTGTATGATCTTGGAATTAGGGTTTGCTGAGAGAAACTTCTAGATGTCGACATCATTTGAACATATACATAACTGTTATCTTTAAAGATATGATACCCAAGGTGATCCCAAACCGAAATATTGAAAAGCATTTAGTTATGATTTTCGTAATATGTGTTTTAATTACCAACAATTAAAGCATATCCTCTGGAAAATATTATTAGTTAATGTGCTACACTAATAATAGCAGTTTTCTAAGAGAGATTTCGGAAACATGTTTTGGCATTCAATTGGAAATAGGAAAACCAAGATTAGGTACTTTAGTGAAATATCTTGAGAATATTTTCGGTTTTGAAATTTCCTTGTTGTCCAAACAACCATGGTCTATAAATACTTGAGTTTTCATTTTTTGCAAACCATCCTAAGAGCCAGGCAAACTTCATTCTTGTTGTTTCTGGTGGAGCCGTCTATCCAGAGAGGAAAATACCCTAATTAAGCGAAATCTTTTACGACCACTCGTTTAAAAACTTCTGTGGGATAGCTCTACGAGTGCGGTTGGAGGGAAACTACATAATTGCATTGTTATTTTAGTTTTCAATTATTGATTTCATTGACTAACGGTTGTTGAAACTTCGATTGCACCTAGTTTGTTTATTTTTGAGAACCTTCTCTTCTGATATAAGGGTCACTCAAACTAGATCAACGTAACGGCGGAATCTTTAGAACCATTTGCGGATCTAAAGATATCTTGTGATAATTTATTGTTAACAGACTCCCTTTTGTGTGTGATTGATTACAAGAGGTTTCAAGTTGTGTTGTGCAGGTTATTGAAGGCAATTGAAGATTTGAAGACGAAGAAGATTTTATTATTAGTTTTTCGCATCTTGTGAATATAGTGCACAAACCTTGATCAACTGGGATCCAACTAGAATTGTGTTTATCTTTGACACACTTGATTATCTGGTTGTATAAGATTGGCATCGCGTTATAGTTACTCTTTGAGTTCTATATTGATTGATTGCTAATATAGAAATTGGTTATTTCGGTAATCAAGTTTTATATTGATCTAACTAGACAAAGGAGTTTATTAGTTTAAACCGAAGATCCTTTGTCCACAACTCAATACATATCTTTTAAGAAAGATTGATTAGAGTGGTTACCAAACAGATTCATTCCTTTGTTGCTTGGAATACGATCCAAAGGAGTAGCAATTCACGTGCGTGACTCTAAAAGTCGAAGGCGCAAGGATACTGAGGAAACTAAGTAGCTAAGGGTAGTCTACTTGGTCTCAACTATACGAAGTTGGTATTAGATTTTGTATAGCGGCTTAATTCTGAGAGTATTCAAAACTGAACTAGGTCCCAGAGTTTTTCTGCATTTGCGGTTTCTAGTTAACAAAATCTTGTTGTGTCATTTACTTTATTATTCCGCAATTATAATTTGGTTATTATAATTTAAAGTAAATTACACTTGTACGTTAATCCCAATCACTTGATATTGATCCTAAGAGTTTTCTTAATCTGTTGAACAAATATTTACAGAGTTGAATTTAAGATATTCTCATCTTCTTTGACAAGTTGTTTAGGACAAAGAGTAATAAAGTCATTATCTAAAGTGAGTGCAGAATTGCTTGAAATTAGATGGTTGACTCGTCTTCTCTGTTCGAAATCAAAGATCTTTAACTTTCCAATAAGAGTGCTTTTAGAAAGTGTAGAATATCATTTCCTTAAATGATGGCATGTTTCTTAGACTCGTATCGATGCAAAGATCTCAGAATTTTCATCACAGTATCCCATTCAGGAATAATCGTTCCTAATGAATGATAAGCGTTCACTATTTCCGACAATTTGTGATTAAATTCTTCAGATAAATCTTCATCAATCATAGGAATGTTTTCCCAGTCGGAAGTTAGGTTTTGAAGCCTGGCTTATTTCTGTGTGGAATTCCCTTCAAACATGGTTTCTAAGAACATCTTTTGATCTAGTGCACGTAGACACATGATATTGAAGATCTTGGCTTATGGCGTGGATAATGGCGTTCAATCCATTATAGTTGTGTTTAGCATCTTTGATTCCATCATCGTCATATGCCTCTATGCCTTTAGGAACAACAACAGCTCCTTCTCCAACCATTGGAGAATTCTATCCTCTTACAACAAGAACCCATGTCCGAAAGTCACGAGCTTGTTAGAAGGAGTGCATAGCAGTTTTAAACCATAAGTAATTTGTGCCATTGAAGGTTGGTGACACGTTAATTGAGATTGCACTCTTTTCCATAATACAGATCGCTTCAAATATATATATATATTTTTTACGTCTAACAGCATTCTCCTGTTCTGGTACCAATTGAAACGCAGGGGATACCAAATACACCCAACTTTTCGTTCGGCAACTTGTATAGACAAAATTTAATACAATAGCAAGTAGACCAACTGAATGATACTTGAAAATATGTATATAGAGTTTAAATCTCAACCTCAACTCAATTATTATATGCGTAGACACAAGGTCCGTTAACCTGATTATTAGGCAGAGTAATTAGACGATCTCAAAAATCAATATCCAAGATCAATCTAGTAGTATCCAAATAATCCAATCGGAATTCTTCCAAGTGGTTAAACTTGTTATATATATTTCAAGATACGAATTCCACAAGAAACAAGTCTCATAATCGATTATAATTAAGAGGAGGTATCTACTTAGATTGAATAAGTACAAACATGTGCAAATCCAAATATAAAATATTATGCAGAAAAAAAAAAACCAAAAATTTTGTTAACGAGGAAACCGCAATAGCAGAAAAATATCAGGACCTCGTCTAGATTTGGACACCAAATTGTATTAAGACGCTACATACACTAGCCTACTATCAGACTTCGGACTGGAATAGACCGAACCCACCCTCCAAGCGATTCAGTTAAATTCGCACTCCTTACTTCTCTTGAACCTCGCAAGACTTTACGCACTTGATTCCCTTAGCTGACGCCCTTTACAGCCTAAAAGTTACTTCAGCTGCGGTTGAGACTTTTGATACCAATCTGCCTCTAATAGATAAGCCTATTTGATTTTCGTTTAGATCAAAGATCAAGGTGTATAAATATGTTTGCAATAGATAAAGCTAGCAAACCTCATGAATCCGGATCTTAGGACTCCCAAAGAGCAGCCTAGATTCTTAACCACCTCTCAAGAACAATCTTCAAAAGATCAACTAAGATCAGTTTTCAGATATCTATCTTGAGGAATCACAAAGTTTGAGACAAAGAAAACTTTGAGATTTCTATCTATCTTGCCTGAAAGAGAATACGAAAACCTCCATAACAGAAAAGAAAGATCAGGATTCACGAATTATCAAGGTAAAAATAGTCGGACTCGGATTCACGAATCCCCAAAGCGAAATCTTTTAGTCGTAGACCTAATTATGTTTCTTTGAGGAAACCTAGGTCAATAGAGGACGACTCTAAAATCAACTAGGACACAAAGTGTCCTGGATTGATTTTAAAGAGCATCTCTATTTATAGGTTTTCCAAGACCAGGGGTTGCATGGAATTCAAGCTAAGATAACTTGAGAATCAAGCAAACTCTATTCTTGGAAAATATAAAAGAAGAATATACACTTAGGTTCGGTTACTGAACGGTGTACAATGACCATTCAGTTTTGCGAGTTAGCCGAAGAACTAAAAGAAATTTGATATTCATTCAAACACTTAAGAGATTAATCATGGTGCACACACATAAGTGTTTAAGTGATCAATGAAGTTTTAGAAGTATTTAAGAGAATTCTAGTAATGCAAAACGTATTACGAAAATAAGTCTTTGAGCCTTTACTAAAATAAAAACTGGGACAGTTGGTACAATAGTTTGTCAACCGTAGGGATTTTTCACGAGTCAAGGTGCTATGGTTCGTGAACCGGTTCACCAACCCTACAAGAATACCGAACTCAGATGACAACGGTTCGTGAACCTAGTTCGCCAACTGCTACCTATTATTCCAACTTTGAAAACCATGGTTTTCCAACCGGGTTCGTGAAGTATTCTTAACTGAACTTGTAGTTTGCAAACTGGTTCGCCAACCTTCCTGTATTTCTGAGACTCAGATATCTATGGTTTGCAAACTGGCTTGCCAACCTACCATGAGTACAAATATCAGTAAGTTCAATATTTCTCTCTTATGATGTTTGAAACATTCCCAAATGATAAAATCATTTGTATGGGAATGTTTTAGTTGATTCACAAATTAATTCATATAACTAATATTGTTAAGGACCGTTGAACATCTTTGCTTAGAATCATATTTCGAGTTTTTCATAAGACAAGCTTGACTCGAAACTTCTTCTTTGTAAATCTACTAGAAGTCATACGACATAGTCTCAATAGATAAAATGATGATATGGTGAGTAAAATAGAATGTTTCGGTCTTCACATACCTGATACCGAAGTTCTCCAAATGTCTTCCTCGATCTTCAGTCTTCAAGGATGATGTCTGATACTCAACTACAGGATGATGTCTGATACTCAACTACAAATTCTAAGCTAGTCCGAGACTTGATTTAATAGACTAGAAATCAAGATATAGTTTTGATCAACTAACATTGAAAACAAGCTTGAGATAGAAAAATTTGTAGGTTCAACTGTGCAATGCTCTAACACTATTGTTCACTAGTTAAAAGTGGTATGGTTATATATGTTTGTTGTTTTCGTCAACCCTTATGATATCCATTTACATCTCTTTATCAGAAGAATGCATTAATTATGAAAAAAATATCAAAATAAATGGAAAAATTCATTTTAAAAATAGGTAAATAGTTGCAAAGATTGTGTCAGAGAGGTGTAAGTTAGTACGGGAAGAAGTAGTATAGTATATATATATATATATATGGTAGGGGGATGTAGTTATGGGAAACAACTATAAAACACAATTATAAAAAAGTACTTAGCCCCCATAACGTTACACATCCACATAACTTCAAATATGTGAGGTAGTGTGAAAATACAAATGTGTGGTGGGCCCGGAGATGCGTATAAAATTGAAGCGAAATGAAAACGCGGGCCTACAGTAATACCGCAAGTGCACGGTCGTCAGTTGTAGCTCGTGCAAGTACGGGTCGATCCACAGAGATCGGGTGTGTTTTGGAGTGTTTATAGCTATTTGGGCTCTAAATTGCTATTGGGCTCTAAAATTGCTATTGGGCTTAGTTGGTTTGTTTGTAATGATGAAGTGCTTTAGGCCTTGGGCCTTTGAATTGAACTGAGCCTTGATAATGAACTTGGGCTTGGAGCCTTAATGAACTGGGCTTTGGTTAAGCTAGGCCTTTGGGCTTGCCTTAACCTAAACTGTGGCTGGGCCTAGGAGAGGAAGCAGTAGCAGCAGTAGGGCTTAGGCCTTAACCAGCTGCAGCAACCAGCTGCAGCAACAGCAGCAACAGGGGAAGGGAAGCAGCAGCAGCAGCAACAGGGTTGCAGCAGCAGCAGCACAAAGCAAAGAAGACAATGCAGCAGTGCAAAGGGCAAGTGCACAGCAGCTGCACAAGCAGTGGAAGGGAGGCAACAAGAGAAGAAGTAGCAGCAGCACAAGGCAGTGAATGCAGCAGCAGCAGCAGTACTGCAGGGCAGAGGCAAGTGCACAGCAGTTTGCAAGGAAGTGGCCAAAGCACTGAGTAGCAGGGTAGGGAGGAGGAAGAAAAACAGTGGCCAATGGCCAAAGATGGAAGCAAACCAGAGAACAAAAGAATGGCAAAAACAGCAAAGATTAAACAGACTAAAAACTAAACAGCAAAGAACTAAACAACAATCAGAGAATAGTGCAAGTGAACCAAGGCCTAAGCCAAGGGCAGGGGAGATGGTGAAACTGAAATGGTGACAATGCAAGGCCAAGGGAAGAATACAGGCAAACAAATAGAATGGGAAGATAATCAGCTTGCTATGAGCACTGATTTCTCCCAATGCTCAATCAACACATTGCATCCTAAGCATACAAAAATGGAATGGCAAGATAATCAGCTTGCTATGAGCACTGATTTCTTCCATTACTCAATCAATTCAGTGCTTCAAAGGCTTCTAGCCTAACATTCCACTAAACATGTATCACATAACAGGTACATTAACAGGAAATTAAAACAGGAAATTAAAACATGCACATCAACAGGAACATAACAAACATGAACATCAACAGGAAATTAAAACAGGGAAAGAAACTAACATGCAATAAACTGAAATTGAAGCAGGAATTGAAATTGAAAATTAAATTGAAACAGAAACTCTAAATTGATTTTGAAATTAAAAACAGAAATTAGAAGTGAACCTAACCCAAATTGGGTGGTTACTTGGCTAGTCCAAGAACACCTTCTACACCATACCCATCTCTCAATTTATACAAAAAAGGAATGACGAACCCTAATTCCCAAACCGAGAAAACTAGGGTTAGGGTTTACCTAAAATTCTTCACCCACGTCGACGACCCATGCTCTCTTCTTATTCCTCCTGCTCTTCCCATGCTTCTATTGCTTCTTCTTCTTCTTCCATCTCTGTCATGCCTATAACTCTATTTCCCTAATTTCAAAACCCTAAATTTGAGAGGGTTTGTGAAACTAGCGAAATAGGCTGATAGGATGGATGGGTTTCTGGTTATATGTAGAGTGATTTGGTGGCGTAGATGGTGGAGTGATTTGGGGAGAAGATGGTGGTGATGGAGACGGACATGGTGGTGGTACGGGTTCTGAAGGAAGAAGAGATGGAGAAGAAAGAAGAAAGGTGCGTTTGGCTGGGTATAGGGTGTTCGATACTTGGGTGTTAGGCGGGTTCAGCGAGGTTTGATGTTCAGCGAGACTAAGCCGTGAGATGTGGAGCTGGTAGGTAGATCGGACGGTGATGCGGAGGCAAGCGAGGAGCGACCGTCGGATGAAGGGATACAACGAAACGAACGGTACTTGATGGAGTTAGGTACTGTAGTGTAAGGCGGAGATATCAAACTTCGATGACCAGCAAGGGAGCAACCGTTGGATTCAACTACCATCTAATCTGAAGGCTTGGAATTTCAGCGCTGTGGTGCTTGGCAGAGACTTCAGATTTTGATGCTCTATGAAGGAGCGACCGTCATGCTTCTGAGAACTGATCTGATGGCTGAGAACGGAGGCGTTTTTGTGTGTAGAAAATGAGGTTGTGCGCACCATTCTTCGCGGCTTCCTTGCGTGATTTCTCCCGGCTTTTCACTACTTTTCTGCTCTTTTTGCTCCGCAAGTCATCCAGACTTTATTTATTACCTAAAAATGCAAAATTAATTAATAAAAATATTTATTCTTGAAAACAATGAAAATACAGAATATGGGATAAAATGTAGAATTAATGCACAAAAGATGAGTTAAATGCCAACAAAAAGGGATAAATATATACATTATTTGGCACTCATCAAATACCCCCAAACCTGAATTTTACTTGTCCTCAAGTAAAACAAAACTAAGGAAATCCTAACTATACCACTGTCGCTGGTCTCTCGAATGCATTTAGCGTATGCACTAAGCCTTTTAAACCACTAAGTGTCCCTAGTGGACGAGTTGAAGTCTCGTGAAGGTTTGCTTAGAACGTACCTACAAAGTTCTAGGTCAAAATATAAGCTCAGATTCCATCAAATGTGACATGTGCAAAACAGTTTAAGCTCACAGCAAAATGGAGATGTCAATCTAGCTATCGAAGGCACAATCCTAGCACTGATAACAAAAAAAAAGGACATGTGATAAGAGTGTAAAGTGTATCTACACATGTGTAAAGAAAGATCTGAAGTTATGACTACTAATCACCAAGAGATAGTTTCTCAGGCTAAGAACTGAGGTCGAAATCTAGCTAGCTGTCCGGACTTTACGAGAATTGTGAATGAGTTGGAGGAATTTCACAATTACTCGCGTTGTACATCAATGGCATACACCCTCCTTGCTTATTACAATGAAACAACAAAATGACTCTTTACATGACTCTTATTTACATTGACTACTCTCTTTTTATTTTTGGAACAAGAGATGATGAAATTGATAAATACTTGATTTTTTTGTATTTTTCTGATATTTTTTTCTTTTTTTTTTTTTTTTTTTTTTTTTTATACATCGTTTTTTTTTTTTTTTTTTTTTTTTTTTTTTTAGAGTAAACACTTTTGATACAAATACAAAAGGAAACAAAAATTACATGACACTTTGCAAGAGGTAGCCCTTTTTGATGCACCCAGTTAAATTCGATGGTTGTCTTTCTTAATGTAACCTCCACCTTCTATCCCAACCAACCAAAGAACAAGCTAGTCAAGTTTCGTTCAGTATTCTAAAGTGATTGGCAATCGTAACTTCCTATCAAACACCTTGAAGATCGAGGCCATACATGTATTGGTAGATCGTGCGCGTGCAAATTTCTTATCACTATGTGAATTGTGCTAGAATCAGGGTGCCTAAATATCTAGACTAAGACTCCTAATAAAAATACATATTTGCACAAGAGTCAACATTTCAAGGTAAATGAGCTCCATTTTTTATGATTTTTCATTTTTTTAATTTTTTTTCAATTTTGATTTTTCAATTTTTTTTTTGGAATTTTTCAATTTTTTTCAAAAAGAAGAAGGAGTTCGTTTTCAATTATGGCAAATTATCATGGTGTCTACTCTATACCCCCAAACCTAAACTAAACATTGTCCTCAATGTTTCAAAATATGGAAAGAATTAAAATGCAACATATGGAAAGGGACATGCTGAGTAGAGTAAAAGGAGAGAGAATACCCGATTTCGGCGAAAGCAGAATTAAAACTCCGTTATTCAGGGCAAAAATCCAACATATTTCAGCCGAGATCATATTGGATGAGCAGAAAATATATACAAAAGGAAATTTTACTAACACATTATCTACAAGAAAATTTGGTTTTTTTTAATGGGATTGGACTTTTTGGAAAAAATTTGGTTTTGTTGGGAAAAAGACAAATTTTGGTTTTGATGGGAAAACGAAAAAGAAAATTTGGTTTAAAAATGGGAGCAAAAGAAAATTTTGGTTTTTTTATGGGAGAAAAGTAAAAATTTTGGTTTTAAAATTGGGAGCAAAAGAATTTTTTTTTTTTTTTTTTTTTTTTAAGAAAATAAAATTTGGTTTTTGAAATGGGAGCAAGCCCACTGTTTGTCCTCTTAAGTAAAATGGAAGGAAGGCTGCGGCCCCCAATCGGTTATCAGCTGGGTTTAAACCCAGAGTCCAAAATACAAGTCCAATGAAAGAATTTAAACAAGCCCACACAAAATAAATACAAGCCCACAAATTAAACAAACAAGCCCACAAATAAATTATTACAAACCCAAAATAGAAAAATAAAAAGCCCAAAAAATTGGGTTAATTATTACAAGCCCACAATTAAAGAAATTTGGAAGCCCACAGGTTGGGTTCTCTCAATGGAATGGGTTTAGGCTTACCTTTTTAGCACAGCCCAGCTGCTCTGATATTGTTGCAAAAACCCAGTTGGGTTTTGGTTCTTTTCCTTGGTGGCGTCCCAGCAGAGGAAAAACAGGTTCAGAACAACAGGTCCAACAACAAATGAAGTGAAGCAGATGCAAATGCTATGAAATGAAATACAAAATAGCTAAAGAAAAACACAGATAAAACACAGCACCAATCCCCGGCAGCGGCGCCAAAAACTTGGCAGGCCTCGAAAAGGGTATTAGAAATTATCCCCGGCAACGGCGCCAAAAACTTGGTGGGCCCGGAGATGCGTATAAAATTGAAGCGAAATGAAAACGCGGGCCTACAGTAATACCGCAAGTGCACGGTCGTCAGTTGTAACTCGTGCAAGTACGGGTCGATCCACAGAGATCGGGTGTGTTTTGGAGTGTTTATAGCTATTTGGGCTCTAAATTGCTATTGGGCTCTAAAATTGCTATTGGGCTTAGTTGGTTTGTTTGTAATGATGAAGTGCTTTAGGCCTTGGGCCTTTGAATTGAACTGAGCCTTGATAATGAACTTGGGCTTGGAGCCTTAATGAACTGGGCTTTGGTTAAGCTAGGCCTTTGGGCTTGCCTTAACCTAAACTGTGGCTGGGCCTAGGAGAGGAAGCAGTAGCAGCAGTAGGGCTTAGGCCTTAACCAGCTGCAGCAACAGCAGCTGCAGCAACAGCAGCAACAGGGGAAGGGAAGCAGCAGCAGCAACAGGGTTGCAGCAGCAGCAGCACAAGGCAAAGAAGACAATGCAGCAGTGCAAAGGTCAAGTGCACAGCAGCTGCACAAGCAGTGGAAGGGAGGCAACAAGAGAAGAAGTAGCAGCAGCACAAGGCAGTGAATGCAGCAGCAGCAGCAGTACTGCAGGGCAGAGGCAAGTGCACAGCAGTTTGCAAGGCAGTGGCCAAAGCACTGAGTAGCAGGGTAGGGAGGAGGAAGAAAAACAGTGGCCAATGGCCAAAGATGGAAGCAAACCAGAGAACAAAAGAATGGCAAAAACAGCAAAGATTAAACAGACTAAAAACTAAACAGCAAAGAACTAAACAACAATCAGAGAATAGTGCAAGTGAACCAAGGCATAAGCCAAGGGAAGGGGAGATGGTGAAACTGAAATGGTGACAATGCAAGGCCAAGGGAAGAATACAGGCAAACAAATAGAATGGGAAGATAATCAGCTTGCTATGAGCACTGATTTCTACCAATGCTCAATCAACACATTGCATCCTAAGCATACAAAAATGGAATGGCAAGATAATCAGCTTGCTATGAGCACTGATTTCTTCCATTACTCAATCAATTCAGTGCTTCAAAGGCTTCTAGCCTAACATTCCACTAAACATGTATCACATAACAGGTACATTAACAGGAAATTAAAACAGGAAATTAAAACATGCACATCAACAGGAACATAACAAACATGAACATCAACAGGAAATTAAAACAGGGAAAGAAACTAACATGCAATAAACTGAAATTGAAGCAGGAATTGAAATTGAAAATTAAATTGAAACAGAAACTCTAAATTGATTTTGAAATTAAAAACAGAAATTAGAAGTGAACCTAACCCAAATTGGGTGGTTACTTGGCTAGTCCAAGAACACCTTCTACACCATACCCATCTCTCAATTTATACAAAAAAGGAATGACGAACCCTAATTCCCAAAACCGAGAAAACTAGGGTTAGGGTTTACCTAAAATTCTTCACCCACGTCGACGACCCATGCTCTCTTCTTATTCCTCCTGCTCTTCCCATGCTTCTATTGCTTCTTCTTCCATCTCTGTCATGCCTATAACTCTATTTCCCTAATTTCAAAACCCTAAATTTGAGAGGGTTTGTGAAACTAGCGAAATAGGCTGATAGGATGGATGGGTTTCTGGTTATATGTAGAGTAGAGTGATTTGGTGGCGTAGATGGTGGAGTGATTTGGGGAGAAGATGGTGGTGATGGAGACGGACATGGTGGTGGTACGGGTTCTGAAGGAAGAAGAGATGGAGAAGAAAGAAGAAAGGTGCGTTTGGCTGGGTATAGGGTGTTCGATACTTGGGTGTTAGGCGGGTTCAGCGAGGTTTGATGTTCAGCGAGACTAAGCCGTGAGATGTGGAGCTGGTAGGTAGATCGGACGGTGATGCGGAGGCAAGCGAGGAGCGACCGTCGGATGAAGGGATACAACGAAACGAACGGTACTTGATGGAGTTAGGTACTGTAGTGTAAGGCGGAGATATCAAACTTCGATGACCAGCAAGGGAGCAACCGTTGGATTCAACTACCATCTAATCTGAAGGCTTGGAATTTCAGCGCTGTGGTGCTTGGCAGAGACTTCAGATTTTGATGCTCTATGAAGGAGCGACCGTCAGATGCTTCTGAGAACTGATCTGATGGCTGAGAACGGAGGCGTTTTTGTGTGTAGAAAATGAGGTTGTGCGCACCATTCTTCGCGGCTTCCTTGCGTGATTTCTCCCGGCTTTTCACTACTTTTCTGCTCTTTTTGCTCCGCAAGTCATCCAGACTTTATTTATTACCTAAAAATGCAAAATTAATTAATAAAAATATTTATTCTTGAAAACAATGAAAATACAGAATATGGGATAAAATGTAGAATTAATGCACAAAAGATGAGTTAAATGCCAACAAAAAGGGATAAATATATACATTATTTGGCACTCATCAAATACCCCCAAACCTGAATTTTACTTGTCCTCAAGTAAAACAAAACTAAGGAAATCCTAACTATACCACTGTCGCTGGTCTCTCGAATGCATTTAGCGTATGCACTAAGCCTTTTAAACCACTAAGTGTCCCTAGTGGACGAATTGAAGTCTCGTGAAGGTTTGCTTAGAACGTACCTACAAAGTTCTAGGTCAAAATATAAGCTCAGATTCCATCAAATGTGACATGTGCAAAACAGTTTAAGCTCACAGCAAAATGGAGATGTCAATCTAGCTATCGAAGGCACAATCCTAGCACTGATAACAAAAAAAAAAGGACATGTGATAAGAGTGTAAAGTGTATCTACACATGTGTAAAGAAAGATCTGAAGTTATGACTACTAATCACCAAGAGATAGTTTCTCAGGCTAAGAACTGAGGTCGAAATCTAGCTAGCTGTCCGGACTTTACGAGAATTGTGAATGAGTTGGAGGAATTTCACAATTACTCGCGTTGTACATCAATGGCATACACCCTCCTTGCTTATTACAATGAAACAACAAAATGACTCTTTACATGACTCTTATTTACATTGACTACTCTCTTTTTATTTTTGGAACAAGAGATGATGAAATTGATAAATACTTGATTTTTTTGTATTTTTCTGATATTTTTTCTCTTTTTTTTTTTTTTTTTTTCTGAATATATACATCGTTTTTTTTTTTTTTTTTTTTTTTTAAGAGTAAACACTTTTGATACAAATACAAAAGGAAACAAAAATTACATGACACTTTGCAAGAGGTAGCCCTTTTTGATGCACCCAGTTAAATTCGATGGTTGTCTTTCTTAATGTAACCTCCACCTTCTATCCCAACCAACCAAAGAACAAGCTAGTCAAGTTTCGTTCAGTATTCTAAAGTGATTGGCAATCGTAACTTCCTATCAAACACCTTGAAGATCGAGGCCATACATGTATTGAGTGCGTGCGCGTGCAAATTTCTTATCACTATGTGAATTGTGCTAGAATCAGGGTGCCTAAATATCTAGACTAAGACTCCTAATAAAAATACATATTTGCACAAGAGTCAACATTTCAAGGTAAATGAGCTCCATTTTTTTGATTTTTCATTTTTTTAATTTTTTTTCAATTTTGATTTTTCAATTTTTTTTTTGGAATTTTTCAATTTTTTTCAAAAAGAAGAAGGAGTTCGTTTTCAATTATGGCAAATTATCATGGTGTCTACTCTATACCCCCAAACCTAAACTAAACATTGTCCTCAATGTTTCAAAATATGGAAAGAATTAAAATGCAACATATGGAAAGGGACATGCTGAGTAGAGTAAAAGGAGAGAGAATACCCGATTTCGGCGAAAGCAGAATTAAAACTCCGTTATTCAGGGCAAAAATCCAACATATTTCAGCCGAGATCATATTGGATGAGCAGAAAATATATACAAAAGGAAATTTTACTACACACATTATCTACAAGAAAATTTGGTTTTTTTTAATGGGATTGGACTTTTTGGAAAAAATTTGGTTTTGTTGGGAAAAAGACAAATTTTGGTTTTGATGGGAAAACGAAAAAGAAAATTTGGTTTAAAAATGGGAGCAAAGAAAATTTTGGTTTTTTTATGGGAGAAAAGTAAAAATTTTGGTTTTAAAATTGGGAGCAAAGAATTTTTTTTTTTTTTTTTTTTTTTTAAGAAAATAAAATTTGGTTTTTGAAATGGGAGCAAGCCCACTGTTTGTCCTCTTAAGTAAAATGGAAGGAAGGCTGCGGCCCCCAATCGGTTATCAGCTGGGTTTAAACCCAGAGTCCAAAATACAAGTCCAATGAAAGAATTTAAACAAGCCCACACAAATAAATACAAGCCCACAAATTAAACAAACAAGCCCACAAATAAATTATTACAAACCCAAAATAGAAAAATAAAAAGCCCAAAAAATTGGGTTAATTACAAGCCCACAATTAAAGAAATTTGGAAGCCCACAGGTTGGGTTCTCTCAATGGAATGGGTTTAGGCTTACCTTTTTAGCACAGCCCAGCTGCTCTGATATTGTTGCAAAAACCCAGTTGGGTTTTGGTTCTTTTCCTTGGTGGCGTCCCAGCAGAGGAAAAACAGGTTCAGAACAGCAGGTCCAACAACAAATGAAGTGAAGCAGATGCAAATGCTATGAAATGAAATACAAAATAGCTAAAGAAAAACACAGATAAACACAGCACCAATCCCCGGCAGCGGCGCCAAAAACTTGGCAGGCCTCGAAAAGGGTATTAGAAATTATCCCCGGCAACGGCGCCAAAAACTTGGTGGGCCCGGAGATGCGTATAAAATTGAAGCGAAATGAAAACGCGGGCCTACAGTAATACCGCAAGTGCACGGTCGTCAGTTGTAACTCGTGCAAGTACGGGTCGATCCACAGAGATCGGGTGTGTTTTGGAGTGTTTATAGCTATTTGGGCTCTAAATTGCTATTGGGCTCTAAAATTGCTATTGGGCTTAGTTGGTTTGTTTGTAATGATGAAGTGCTTTAGGCCTTGGGCCTTTGAATTGAACTGAGCCTTGATAATGAACTTGGGCTTGGAGCCTTAATGAACTGGGCTTTGGTTAAGCTAGGCCTTTGGGCTTGCCTTAACCTAAACTGTGGCTGGGCCTAGGAGAGGAAGCAGTAGCAGCAGTAGGGCTTAGGCCTTAACCAGCTGCAGCAACAGCAGCTGCAGCAACACAGCAACAGGGGAAGGGAAGCCAGCAGCAACAGGGTTGCAGCAGCAGCAGCACAAGGCAAAGAAGACAATGCAGCAGTGCAAAGGGCAAGTGCACAGCAGCTGCACAAGCAGTGGAAGGGAGGCAACAAGAGAAGTAGCAGCAGCACAAGGCAGTGAATGCAGCAGCAGCAGCAGTACTGCAGGGCAGAGGCAAGTGCACAGCAGTTTGCAAGGCAGTGGCCAAAGCACTGAGTAGCAGGGTAGGGAGGAGGAAGAAAAACAGTGGCCAATGGCCAAAGATGGAAGCAAACCAGAGAACAAAAGAATGGCAAAAACAACAAAGATTAAACAGACTAAAACTAAACAGCAAAGAACTAAACAACAATCAGAGAATAGTGCAAGTGAACCAAGGCTAAGCCAAGGGCAAGGGGAGATGGTGAACTGAAATGGTGACAATGCAAGGCCAAGGGAAGAATACAGGCAAACAAATAGAATGGGAAGATAATCAGCTTGCTATGAGCACTGATTTCTACCAATGCTCAATCAACACATTGCATCCTAAGCATACAAAAATGGAATGGCAAGATAATCAGCTTGCTATGAGCACTGATTTCTTCCATTACTCAATCAATTCAGTGCTTCAAAGGCTTCTAGCCTAACATTCCCTAACATGTATCACATAACAAACAGGTAACATTAACAGGAAATTAAAACAAATTAAAACATGCACATCAACAGGAACATAACAAACATGAACATCAACAGGAAATTAAAACAGGGAAAGAAACTAACGCATGCAATAAACTGAAATTGAAGCAGGAATTGAAATTGAAAATTAAATTGAAACAGAAACCTAAATTGATTTTGAAATTAAAAACAGAAATTAGAAGTGAACCTAACCCAAATTGGGTGGTTACTTGTAGTCCAAGAACACCTTCTACACCATACCCATCTCTCAATTTATACAAAAAAGGAATGACGAACCCAATTCCCAAAACCGAAGAAAATAGTAGGGTTAGTTACCTAAAATTCTTCACCACGTCGACGACCCATGCTCTCTTCTTATTCCTCCTGCTCTTCCCATGCTTCTATTGCTTCTTCTTCCATCTCTGTCATGCCTATAACTCTATTTCCCTAATTTCAAAACCCTAAAATTGAGAGGGTTTGTGAAACTAGCGAAATAGGCTGATAGGATGGATGGGTTTCTGGTTATAGTAGAGTAGAGTGATTTGGTGGCGTAGATGGTGGAGTGATTTGGGGAGAAGATGGTGGTGATGGAGACGGACATGGTGGTGGTACGGGTTCTGAAGGAAGAAGAGATGAGAAGAAGAAGAAAGGTGGTCGTTTGGCTGGGTATAGGGTGTTCGATACTTGGGTGTTAGGCGGGTTCAGCGAGGTTTGATGTTCAGCGACTAAGCCGTGAGATGTGGAGCTGGTAGGTAGATCGGACGTGATGCGGAGGCAAGCGAGGAGCGACCGTCGGATGAAGGGATACAACGAAACGAACGGTACTTGATGGAGTTAGGTACTGTAGTGTAAGGCGGAGATATCAAACTTCGATGACCAGCAAGGGAGCAACCGTTGGATTCAACTACCATCTAATCTGAAGGCTTGGAATTTCAGCGCTGTGGTGCTTGGCAGAGACTTCAGATTTTGATGCTCTATGAAGGAGCGACCGTCGGATGCTTCTGAGAACTGATCTGATGGCTGAGAACGGAGGCGTTTTTGTGTGTAGAAAATGAGGTTGTGCGCACCATTCTTCGCGGCTTCCTTGCGTGATTTCTCCCGGCTTTTCACTACTTTTCTGCTCTTTTTGCTCCGCAAGTCATCCAGACTTTATTATTACCTAAAAATGCAAAATTAATTAATAAAAATATTTATTCTTGAAAACAATGAAAATACAGAATATGGGATAAAATGTAGAATTAATGCACAAAAGATGAGTTAAATGCCAACAAAAGGGATAAATATACATTATTTGGCACTCATCAAATACCCCCAAACCTGAATTTTACTTGTCCTCAAGTAAAACAAAACTAAGGAAATCCTAACTATATATACCACTGTCGCTGGTCTCTCGAATGCATTTAGCGTATGCACTAAGCCTTTAAACCACTAAGTGTCCCTAGTGGACGAGTTGAAGCTCGTGAAGGTTTGCTTAGAACGTACCTACAAAGTTCTAGGTCAAAATATAAGCTCAGATTCCATCAAATGTGACATGTGCAAAACAGTTTAAGCTCACAGCAAAATGGAGATGTCAATCTAGCTATCGAAGGCACAATCCTAGCACTGATAACAAAAAAAAAAGGACATGTGATAAGAGTGTAAGTGTATCTACACATGTGTAAAGAAAGATCTGAAGTTATGACTACTAATCACCAAGAGATAGTTTCTCAGGCTAAGAACTGAGGTCGAAATCTAGCTAGCTGTCCGGACTTTACGAGAATTGTGAATGAGTTGGAGGAATTTCACAATTACTCGCGTTGTACATCAATGGCATACACCCTCCTTGCTTATTACAATGAAACAACAAAAATGACTCTTTACATGACTCTTATTTACATTGACCTATCTTTTTATTTTTGGAACAAGAGATGATGGAAATTGATAAATACTTGATTTTTTTATTTTTCTGATATTTTTTTTCTCTTTTTTTTTTTTTTTTTTTTGAATATATACATCGTTTTTTTTTTTTTTTTTTTTTTTTTTAAGAGTAAACACTTTTGATACAAATACAAAAGGAAACAAAAATTACATGACACTTTGCAAGAGGTAGCCCTTTTTGATGCACCCAGTTAAATTCGATGGTTGTCTTTCTAATGTAACCTCCACCTTCTATCCCAACCAACCAAAGAACAAGCTAGTCAAGTTTCGTTCAGTATTCTAAAGTGATTGGCAATCGTAACTTCCTATCAAACACCTTGAAGATCGAGGCCATACATGTATTGGTAGATCGTGCGCGTGCAAATTTCTTATCACTATGTGAATTGTGCTAGAATCAGGGTGCCTAAATATCTAGACTAAGACTCCTAATAAAAATACATATTTGCACAAGAGTCAACATTTCAAGGTAAATGAGCTCCATTTTTTATGATTTTTCATTTTTTAATTTTTTTTCAATTTTGATTTTTCAATTTTTTTTTGGAATTTTTCAATTTTTTTCAAAAAGAAGAAGAGGTTCGTTTTCAATTATGGCAAATTATCATGGTTGTCTACCTCTATATACCCCCAAACCTAACACTAAACATTGTCCTCAATGTTTCAAATATGGAAGAATTAAAATGCAACATATGGAAAGGGACATGCTGAGTAGAGTAAAAGGAGAGAGAATACCCGATTTCGGCGAAAGCAGAATTAAAACTCCGTTATTCAGGGCAAAAATCCAACATATTTCAGCCGAGATCATATTGGATGAGCAGAAAATATATACAAAAGGAAATTTTACTAACACATTATCTACAAGAAAATTTGGTTTTTTTTAATGGGATTGGACTTTTTGGAAAAAATTTGGTTTTGTTGGGAAAAAGACCTTTTGGTTTTGTGGGACCGCGAACTTTGGTTTCCCCTGGGCGCCCCCGCCCTTTTGGTTTTTTTATGGAGCACGTCCCCTTTTGGTTTTCCCTTGGGAGCCCTTTTTTTTTTTTTTTTTTAGAAAAAAAATTTGGTTTGAAAGGGAGCAAGCCCACTGTTTGTCCTCTTAAGTAAATGGAAGGAAGGCTGCGGCCCCCAATCGGTTATCAGCTGGGTTTAAACCCAGAGTCCAAACAAGTCCAATGAAAGAATTTAAACAAGCCCACACAAAAAAACAAGCCCACAAATTAAACAAACAAGCCCACAAATAAATTATTACAAACCCAAAATAGAAAAATAAAAAGCCCAAAAAATTGGGTTAATTATTACAAGCCCACAATTAAAGAAATTTGGAAGCCCACAGGTTGGGTTCTCTCAATGGAATGGGTTTAGGCTTACCTTTTTAGCACAGCCCAGCTGCTCTGATATTGTTGCAAAAACCCAGTTGGGTTTTGGTTCTTTTCCTTGGTGGCGTCCCAGCAGAGGAAAAACAGGTTCAGAACAGCAGGTCCAACAACAAATGAAGTGAAGCAGATGCAAATGCTATGAAATGAAATACAAAATAGCTAAAGAAAAACACAGATAAAACACAGCACCAATCCCCGGCAGCGGCGCCAAAAACTTGGCAGGCCTCGAAAAGGGTATTAGAAATTATCCCCGGCAACGGCGCCAAAAACTTGGTGGGCCCGGAGATGCGTATAAAATTGAAGCGAAATGAAAACGCGGGCCTACAGTAATACCGCAAGTGCACGGTCGTCAGTTGTAACTCGTGCAAGTACGGGTCGATCCACAGAGATCGGGTGTGTTTTGGAGTGTTTATAGCTATTTGGGCTCTAAATTGCTATTGGGCTTAGTTGGTTTGTTTGTAATGATGAAGTGCTTTAGGCCTTGGGCCTTTGAATTGAACTGAGCCTTGATAATGAACTTGGGCTTGGAGCCTTAATGAACTGGGCTTTGGTTAAGCTAGGACTTTGGGCTTGCCTTAACCTAAACTGTGGCTGGGCCTAGGAGAGGAAGCAGTAGCAGCAGTAGGGCTTAGGCCTTAACCAGCTGCAGCAACAGCAGCTGCAGCAACAGCAGCAACAGGGGAAGGGAAGCAGCAGCAGCAACAGGGTTGCAGCAGCAGCAGCACAAGGCAAAGAAGACAATGCAGCAGTGCAAAGGGCAAGTGCACAGCAGCTGCACAAGCAGTGGAAGGGAGGCAACAAGAGAAGAAGTAGCAGCAGCACAAGGCAGTGAATGCAGCAGCAGCAGCAGTACTGCAGGGCAGAGGCAAGTGCACAGCAGTTTGCAAGGCAGTGGCCAAAGCACTGAGTAGCAGGGTAGGGAGGAGGAAGAAAAACAGTGGCCAATGGCCAAAGATGGAAGCAAACCAGAGAACAAAAGAATGGCAAAAACAGCAAAGATTAAACAGACTAAAAACTAAACAGCAAAGAACTAAACAACAATCAGAGAATAGTGCAAGTGAACCAAGGCCTAAGCCAAGGGCAGGGGAGATGGTGAAACTGAAATGGTGACAATGCAAGGCCAAGGGAAGAATACAGGCAAACAAATAGAATGGGAAGATAATCAGCTTGCTATGAGCACTGATTTCTCCCAATGCTCAATCAACACATTGCATCCTAAGCATACAAAAATGGAATGGCAAGATAATCAGCTTGCTATGAGCACTGATTTCTTCCATTACTCAATCAATTCAGTGCTTCAAAGGCTTCTAGCCTAACATTCCACTAAACATGTATCACATAACAGGTACATTAACAGGAAATTAAAACAGGAAATTAAAACATGCACATCAACAGGAACATAACAAACATGAACATCAACAGGAAATTAAAACAGGGAAAGAAACTAACATGCAATAAACTGAAATTGAAGCAGGAATTGAAATTGAAAATTAAATTGAAACAGAAACCCTAAATTGATTTTGAAATTAAAAACAGAAATTAGAAGTGAACCTAACCCAAATTGGGTGGTTACTTGGCTAGTCCAAGAACACCTTCTACACCATACCCATCTCTCAATTTATACAAAAAAGGAATGACGAACCCTAATTCCCAAAACCGAGAAAACTAGGGTTAGGGTTTACCTAAAATTCTTCACCCACGTCGACGACCCATGCTCTCTTCTTATTCCTCCTGCTCTTCCCATGCTTCTATTGCTTCTTCTTCCATCTCTGTCATGCCTATAACTCTATTTCCCTAATTTCAAAACCCTAAATTTGAGAGGGTTTGTGAAACTAGCGAAATAGGCTGATAGGATGGATGGGTTTCTGGTTATATGTAGAGTAGAGTGATTTGGTGGCGTAGATGGTGGAGTGATTTGGGGAGAAGATGGTGGTGATGGAGACGGACATGGTGGTGGTACGGGTTCTGAAGGAAGAAGAGATGGAGAAGAAAGAAGAAAGGTGCGTTTGGCTGGGTATAGGGTGTTCGATACTTGGGTGTTAGGCGGGTTCAGCGAGGTTTGATGTTCAGCGAGACTAAGCCGTGAGATGTGGAGCTGGTAGGTAGATCGGACGGTGATTCGGAGGCAAGCGAGGAGCGACCGTCGGATGAAGGGATACAACGAAACGAACGGTAGTTGATGGAGTTAGGTACTGTAGTGTAAGGCGGAGATATCAAACTTCGATGACCAGCAAGGGAGCAACCGTTGGATTCAACTACCATCTAATCTGAAGGCTTGGAATTTCAGCGCTGTGGTGCTTGGCAGAGACTTCAGATTTTGATGCTCTATGAAGGAGCGACCGTCGGATGCTTCTGAGAACTGATCTGATGGCTGAGAACGGAGGCGTTTTTGTGTGTAGAAAATGAGGTTGTGCGCACCATTCTTCGCGGCTTCCTTGCGTGATTTCTCCCGGCTTTTCACTACTTTTCTGCTCTTTTTGCTCCGCAAGTCATCCAGACTTTATTTATTACCTAAAAATGCAAAATTAATTAATAAAAATATTTATTCTTGAAAACAATGAAAATACAGAATATGGGATAAAATGTAGAATTAATGCACAAAAGATGAGTTAAATGCCAACAAAAAGGGATAAATATATACATTATTTGGCACTCATCAATGTGTAAACGGATCCTTATGAGTCAATGCCAAAAGGGAAAATACGGTTTGGTCCAAAATTTCCTCCAAATATACTAGTTAGTCATAACCCATTCAACTAGGTACACATTAGTCCTTTTTTATGGAAAGTACACAAATAACCTTCCTGGTTTACAATTTAGTCCAAATATTTGCAGTTTAGTTCAAAGTGACTCATGATGGTGTCAGTATTTTTAAATAATATAAAAAAATTAAAATCAATTTATCTTTCAAACCGTTTGTCCAAAATTTGAAAATTTTATATATTCGAAAAGCTTTTTCCGAGAGATAGAAAAAGAGTACCCATATGACTATATAATTCTCATTTTTAAAAAATTTCATCCAAAAATCCAAAAATAAGACAAGGTGCGTTTCTACACCACATACAACATGAATCGTCCATCTTAAATAAGCATAACATAGAAACTCAAATAGATTTGAACCATCAACCTCCGCAAACCTTGTGATAGGCTTGGGCGTTCTACCATTTTGAGCTTATGAGTCCCTAAAAATAAACAATAAAGAATCAGCATGCGCACAATAACAAATAACATGTGCACCAAAAACATGTATACCCATGCATACAAGTCCATATCCTAGGACATTATCGACCAACATGTGTATAACTATGTGCACGTTAAAAATTACCAAGAATAACTATAGTGTACAATCAAAACAAGGAAAGTCTTTCATGCAATAACTTGAAAAATAAAGAAAAAACCACGAATAATTGCGGCTTTGAATCGGAGTGATTGGATGCAAGTAAAACAAGGTTTCAACAACTAATAGACACTCATCCACTTATATAGAATTATATGCATGCAACGAGCTAGTGGAACAAAATATACTGAAAATAAGTGAACGAATGAGTCTCACCTGGTCAAAATACCCCAGTTTATCTCAAGAGAGGGCACCTCTTTTTTCGTTAGGTGTGTCATCGAAAATATCGACCCCTAATGGCTTATTTCCATAAACTGTCTCTGAAACATCCAAAAGTTCCTGATCATTGCAAGAAGATCAAAAATTGATAATGTGAATACAACTACGTATACAATATAAATAAACAAGTGTACAACTATGTATATATTAAGATACCCCTACAACTATCACATGCCAGCTAACAATAAAAGTTACACTTGGTGGGGAAAAACAACTAACCTTGTTGCAGACTCATTGATCCGCATGAATCAAGAATAGCTTATACTCTTTGCATCTGTGATAAGCTTGTTTTCCCTTAAGTCAGATCCAATATTTTTCTTTCGCATCGTTTCCTCTATATATTAGGGCAGCACAATGTCCATCTTTCATTCCTCAGCATCTTAAAAATCTTGGATCAGACTTCGAAAGTTGTTTAGCAGTAGTCCATGAAGTAAGAATAGTCTTCCCACCTGCACTCACTTCATGATCACTTGTTTAACTTATGACAACAGCCAACAAAACTTGGAGATTGGGGCGCACAATCCTAGAAATTTCAACCGCAGTTTTAGGTCAAATAGAAAAATAAAGATGCTAAGCTACATGAAAAAAGATTGAACTATTTAAAAAAAATTAATGAAAAAGAATATGCCAAGCTATATTATAGGTGTACCACTATGTACACGTGTAATATCTGTCATAACCAACATTTAATGGTTCATAGCGTCACTGATTTGACATCCAAATAATGAAAAAAAAAGATTATTCACTAGGATTTGATTAAAAATCCTACTGTGATCTATTATGTATATATGTAATTTTTGTCACATGTATATAACAATGTTAACTTATATTATAGGTGTGCCAATATGTATAAATGTACAATTTCTGTCATAACCAATAGTTAGTGGTTCATCGCATCACTGATTCTAATTCAAGAAATAAAAAAGACCGGTCACTAAAATTTGATTAAGAGTCCTAGCATGGGCTATTATGCACACATGTAATTTATGTCACATGTGTACACAAATGTACACTTACATTATAGGTGTACCAATATGTACACATGTACAATTTCTGTTGTAAACAACAATTAGTGGCTCATAACATCATTGATGCGACTTCCAAGAAATTAAAGTAGAAACGAAAGAACTATAAGAGACAAAATCATTCAATAATTGAGGAGTGAAATTTAAAGTAAAAAGGAGACAAGGTCGTGAAATTTACCGGAGAGACACAACAACGACGAAACATGTCAGCAGAAATCCAGGACCATAGGTAATGAAGATATGATCTCATTTTACATGCATCACAGTTATATGGCAATACTATGAGGGGTACATATATTGGGAACCAGAGTTCTTCTAGATGTGTCATTTGATAACCTCGGTTAAAAACATATGCTTAAGAAGAGTGATTGACACAATGAACTACATCTCATTTCAATCCACCACCTTAGTTCCTAAAATAGACTTGTTTCTAGGATGAAATGACGGTGAAATCCATCTGCACTCATCTTGTTACAGGTGCATCAATATGTACACTTGTATTACAGGTGCATCAATTTGTACACTTGTATACAAGTGCACCAACATGTACACTTATAGAAGAATGGTAACTCAAATGTCAAGAGACCGTGTCAAGCTAAAGAAACGACTCTGCAAACGATGCGCTGCTAGAAAAGCATCCATTATTGCATTTAAGAAGATTACAAGGCTCACACAATATTCTTCCTCTGAGCATTACGTAAGACTGAGTAAGATCAGACCAAGAAGACCTGCGTATTATAATTATAAAACATACCTCTCATTATAAGTGCGGAGAACTCGTATAGTTTCCTTTTGTAAGTAAATGATTCAATTGGCGCAGGTGCAGGAGCGTAATCTGGCGCAACATTAACACCTACATTTAGTGAAAGTATCCTTCACAAAATATTACTACCCTTTGCAATCCATATTATGCATTCGCATTTAGAGATCTCAATAACCTCACCGTCGTCATCAACATCAGCTTCCTTCTGAGTTAACATCACATATCACATTAGAGATGTAGACAGAGAATTACAAAAAAAAACTAAAATAGAAGATTCTTATATAGTGAGAAGCATGTGTACAACTATGTACACATTAACAATTAACATGTGTACGATTATGTACACATTAACAATCAAACTTATTTTCAGACATCCTATATTTGAGGGACACTACAAAATTATTTAGATGTCTACATTCCAATTTCAGACCAATCTGGAAATTATAATTTCTCATTTTTTGTATGGAATTTGAAAATATAAAACCGGAGTTCAAATGGTCTGTCAACTGTATATGAAAAGATGGCCGCAAGACTGCATTTCTGCAGTTTGTAGTTCTGACATGATGTACGGCGAGGCCATAAATCCTAAACAGTAATTCGAAATGCAAATCCCTTCGAACCCATTATAGAAGAGACATAGAGGCAAAGAAAGAATACTAATTGCATAACAACAAATCTAAGCAATGACATAAATTCCCAATTAAAACTACAGAATGTTAAATTAATTCACTAAAACTATAAATACTTAATACCAAGAACAACAAGACATTCCGCAGAAAAGAGTTAATTATCAAAATGGCACACAAAATAAAACCAGGTACAAAGCTTTAATGAGGTAAATCCATGACTAACCCATTAAAAAAAAAAAACAACACAACAGAATAAAAAAAAAGACCATTTCTTAAATTAACAAACAAACACAAATATGTAAAAATAAAGGACATCCCAAAATGAAAATTTATCAAAAACTATATAGAAAATGAGAAAAAAGCATTTACCTCTATATGAGTATTATGATTACTATTAGAAACTCTATCTCCTCTTCCTACTCCCCGATTGTTATCATTTCTTGATGAGCGATTAATTCTTACATATTTACTACCCAAAATATATATTGTTGGTGCTTATTTTGGTATTTATTTTATTTTTGTAGGTAAATGAATAAAATGAGCTCTTCCAAGAAAATCAGCTAAACCTAGGATTCTAAGAAGAAAATATGGACTATGGAGTACAGAGGTCGTGGACAATTTTGGATCTAAATGGGATAGGCCCAATTTAAGTTAGTGAAGGAGATGATGGGCTGAAGTTGGTTTAAGAAATTAACATGCTCGGGCATTTTGGTCTCGTGGATTTTAGGATGAAGGACTTGGTGATTAGTTCTCGAAGGATTTAGGAGGTATCACGTAAAATGAAAAATCCTACTCAATAATTAATGTACGAGGTATGTCGACATGGTGGAGGAAGAAAGCAAACTAAATATCTTTTGCAACTAAAGAAGATTGATTTTGAGCATAGTATATACTTCACCACATTAATACATGACATCTATTTTTGAATTGAGATAATGACAAAATGAGTACTTACCTCGTATATAAGATCAGTATGTGCTCATATAATATTTTCTTTCCCATGAAAAGAAAAGCAAGTGGTCGGACATGTGGCGAGTCTTTATTAGGTGATATTGTGTATTATTAGACAAGTGGCACACTCCCATTGGACATGACATGTGGAAGAGAATTAAAAGAGGAAGGTTAGATTTTGTTGAAATCTGTATATTGATGTCGAGAACAGGAAACCAAGGGAGTGATTGGAGAGCCGGTAGCCAGTTTCACAATTTTCTTTTATTTATTCTATTTAGTTTTCTTTATAATAATGAGGAACTAGAATCACATGATGGGATTATGGAGGAAGTGTTGTTCCAATAATAAAGTGGTATTTTCTTATTAATTTATTATTGCAATTTCTTTATGATTATTTGCACTGAACTATAATTGATTACAATATTTTGATTAATTAGTTGTGTTCTCTCTTGATGGGGCATGTTTAGCTTAGAGCTATTGATGTTCCATACTTGCGATTAACAATTAATATTTTGGAAATTTAATATTGACAATATCTTAGAATCAAATTGAACGTATGCATTGCATAGATATTGTTGTTAACTGAATCACTTAAAAATTGGTCAATGGTGGAATCCATAGTCTCAGTTCTTTCCATAATCTTAAATCTTAAATCAATATTCACAAGTCCGAGAGAACGACAACTTTCTTACCATTATATAAAATTCGATCAATTTTTGGCGCCGCCGACGCGGATTTGTTTTTAGGTTTTATTTTATTTGTTCTTTTTTACGCGTTTTGGTATTTTTGTTTGCTTTCAGATTTGGAGCTAAGCTAAAGGAAAAGAGAAAGTGCTGGAAAGAAGGGAAAAGCCCAAAAAGGAAAGAAAAGAGAAATCCAAAAGGAGTGAAGAAGAAGATTTTGTAAATAATTTTATTTTTATTTTTTTAGAAACTGTAATTAAGGTTTTTATTTTTGTAATATTTTATTTTTGGACATTTTTTTCTTTTCTTTTGGACATTGAACATTGGACTTTATTTTTAAAACCCTAAGGAAGGGTTAGTTTAAATATAAACAGCACAGGGAAGGACGGCGATTACGATATCGCCTCGGCCCCTCGGGTTCGTACACTGGTATTGGAGTCGGTGGCCCGAGTCGACTTCAACGTTTCATCCTCCTTCTGGAACGGGAGGTAAGAATTCTAAACACCCCCGAATCCCCTGTCAGCGGGTTTACTGGATGATTTTGTATGCATATATGTTGAGGACTTGAAATCGGATTTAATTTTCTAGTAAAGGGAAAGGCCTGGCCAAATCAAGATAAAGACTCGGATTTCATCACCGCTTCCTTCTTGCCCGCCTTAGGAACACGTAACCTACGCGAACCTAAGCCTTAAAATTTGGACTAGAACGAGACCGATAGGGTAACGAGCTTATTAGGAAAGTCGTTCGAAAAATATTGGTTACTCTTTTGAGCATACTTTGAAGTTCATGATGGTTACTCTGAGTTGAATACGCCACCTTGTAGCGCCGGTGAAGCCTTGGGTATCAAAGCTCCACTGAGCTTCCCTCTCTCTATTCAACTTACTTTAAATCGGATTGATTCCAGAAAGGTTTGATCAGATTGTAACGAATTCTTTTTCGAAAGAATAAAAGCTGGTCTAGAAACAATCTAAGGGAGACATCATGCTTTTTGTTTGCTAGATAAAATAGGCTTGTTGTGGTCGAGTCAGCCTTCTTTGTGTTTGTTTAGAATTCCCTTGCAGTTAGGATGTCGAACTGGTATAGCCAATACGATGATTATCCAACTTAACAACATGGACATTACTCTTTTTATGATCATAGTGTGAATAGTGGTTGGGCACGCCAACCTTTTCAAGGTTTTGGGTCATACCATGATGAGACCAATTACTATCCACACGCGCATCGGTCATACAGTCAAGAAGATTATAATAATAGTTCTTCGTATTAGAGGATACAATCAAACTATTGAAAAGTAGTCCTTTTTATGATCCTTCAGTTCCTATTACTTCTCTAGAAGAGTCTCTCAGGAATTTAGCCGAGTCATCACGTAAGTTAGCTGAATCGACATACAAATTAGATGAGGTGAACAATGTAGCTATGGACAAAGAACTGCAGCAACGACTGAATCTTCTTTGGAAGATATCCTCAATAGGTTAAGTGAAAACTTAGATCCAACACTTAGGGAGCTTTCTTTAGAAGAGACCCTTGAGAGGATAGTTGAGTCGACACGTAGACTTGAGTTAGAGACGAACGAAAGTATTGCTCTAAATGACTTGAATTTCCAATATAGTGTATCCAATAATACTCTTGAAAATGAGGATAGTTATTTGCATAATCAAGATATCGAGGTTAAAATTGGTGACACTCCTTGTGTAGATGAGGTTCATCCATTTCCATGTTATGATAATGATGAGTATGATGTGGACAATGTTGATGAAGAATCTGATGTATTTAGGCATGGTGATCAGGAATTTGTTACTCCTATTGAGCTTGATAATGATATTTCTGGTTCAAATCCCGATAATTTTAATTATTACCCACCTATTCAAAAGGACGGGGATTTGACTAGAGATAATAGCGTTTTAGACGAAGTTGTACTTCCTTTTGATTACGAAGCCAATGATAGTTTAGAGGAACTAGTTTATCCTGAGAATATTATTTTCGAGTCTAGAAATTTAGAAACTCTACTCTTAGAAGAAAATTAACTCGTAGAGATGTGTGAGGATGAACCTGACTTAGAAGAATTAATTGACCATTTCCAGGAATTTGATGACCTAGAAATTAGGGAAGTTGTGACTAGTCTTTCTAGAGACACTGAAAACTCTAAGTTTGGGGGTGATCATCATTCTCCATGTGCTTTAACTCTTAGAAAGTTCCCTCACTTGGAACTTGACATATGTGCCTCAACCATTTTACAAGATTATATTCATATGCGTTTTCCCGAACCTAATAATATCCAGGAAGAAGTTCAGTTGTTAGAAACCCATTATCTGGTTGATGTGGTTTACCCAGGCTATGGTACCCAGATTGATTTTTTTTTCCCACCAAAAATTTTTATTCCAATTGTGGGAACGTTTGAATTTGAAATGTGTCAGTTATTGAGTTTTGAGACTAAACCTAATTACTTTAGGAGATTAGGGTCGACACATTTGTTTAAGGAACACCACCACTCTCATTGTGGTCAGATGTGTGAATCAAATCTGATTGACTTAGAGAATCCCCAGTTATTCAGGTTATTATTATCTGCTTCTAAGTTTGTATTTTAGTTTTTCCAGACTCTAGAATCTGAACATTCGGATCTAACTTATGAGGAAATGCAACCCATGGAAATATTTTATCTAGAACCTGTTATAGAACCTGAACCTGAACCACAACTAGATGTAATTGTCTTAAACAGGAAACTAGACAAGGTTGTGCTTTATTTGTTAATTTTCTTGGCATGTTGCAGATTCCTTTTACTTGTGATAGCTCTATTTGGTTTTGGTGATCCGCAGTTATTCCGTCTATTACTTTATGATTCTATGAGGTGATTAATTCCTTCCGATGTCTGGCTGAAGACTTTAAACTTAGCACTTCTTGGGAGGAAACCCAATCTCATGCAACACGGTAATATCTTTCCTTAACTCTTTTGCTTCAAGTGGTAACAGTTTCTCCTTGTTCATGCTTTTAATTTCTGTAGAACATTGAGGACAATGTTAGATTTAAGTTTGGGGATATGGGAGAAACTTTTAGTTGCAATGAATAATCTCTAGAGCCTATAAATTTATGCTTATTAAGGTTGGCACTAACCAATCTAAGCGGATGGGAACATCTTGGTTGTAGGATTTGAGGAACCAATCTTATTAGATGGAAACATCTAAAGAGTCTATTCATAAAAGCACAAAGCTCAGTTGTTAGAATTAAAAAAAAAACATGGTAGTTTCGCCATATCTCGTTGAATCCTAATCCTTTTTTTAAGTGATTTGGCGGGGCACACGATTCAAGTTGTTACTATTGCTAGGGTGAAATAGAGTGATTGAGATATCAAAAAAAAAAAATAAAAAAAAATGAGACAAGACCATCAGACCAACCAGAATAAATTCAATAAAGTCGACCACTGGTGCCCTTGTATATGCCAGTTGTGTTGACCTAGAGTTAGGTTTATCGACCACTGGTCCCCTTGTATATGCCAGTTGTGTTGATGTTAGTCAGACCGGTATCTCAGTACATTAGGATAGGTTCATCTTGGCAGAGGCTTCAGACAGATATGGGAAACACCGTTTACTTTAAACCATCTATTTTTTTCTCTTTATCCATCTTCTTAATATTTCCATGTGATTGGTAGACTCCGGTTATGATGTCCAGAAACTATCTAAGTAGAGCTATGTCACTTATATATTAATTTTAGTATGCCGAGTGCAAACTCGTGTACAACAATTGGAATTTCGCATCAGGGTACTTCCTCCTGTAGTCAATGAGAGTATGCCAACCAAGGAGATTCTTTAGTGCCTTTCAAGGTTCTGCATAGATAGCTAGGGTCTGGAGTAAAGGTTTTGTAGATACATCTCTGGTAAACCCTCCCGAGACTATAACTCGGTCACTAGGGCCACCTAATGAGTTTTTATTTTCTAGAATAAATTTGCTTGAGGACTAGAAAAATATAAGTTTGGGGGTGTGATGAGCGATTAATTCTTACATATTTACTACCCAAAATATATATTGTTGGTGCTTATTTTGGTATTTATTGTGTTTTTGTAGGTAAATGAGTAAAATGGGCTTTTCCAAGAAAATCGGCTAAACCTAGGATTCCAAGAAGAAAATATGGACTACGGAGTACAGGGGTCGTGGATACTTTTGGATCTAAATGGGATAGGCCCAATTTAAGTTAGTGAAGGAGATGATGGACTGAAGTTGGTTTAAGAAATTAACATTCTCGGGCATTTTGGTCTCGTGGATTTTAGGATGAAGGACTTGGTGATTAGTTCTCGAAGGATTTAGGAGGTATCACGTAAAATGAAAAATACTACTCAATAATTAATGTACGAGGTATGTCGACATGGTGGAGGAAGAAAGCAAACTAAATATCTTTTGCAACTAAAGAAGATTGATTTTGAGCATAATATATACTTCACCACATTAATACATGACATATATTTTGGAATTGAGATAATGACAATATGAGTACTTACCTCGTACATAAGATCAGTATGTGCTCATATAATATTTTCTTTCCCATGAAAAGAAAAGCAAGTGGTCGGACATGTGGCGAGTCTTTATTAGGTGATATTGTGTATTCTTAGACAAGTGGCACACTCCCATTGGACATGACATGTGGAAGAGAATTAAAAGAGGAAGGTTAGACTTTGTTGAAATCTATATATTAATGTCGAGAACAGGAAACCAGGGGAGTGATTGGAGAGCCGGTGAGCCGGTTTTCACAATTTTCTTTTATTTCTTCTATTTAGTTTTCTTTATAATAATGAGAACTAAAATCACATGCTGGGATTATGGAGGAAGCGTTGTTCCAAGAATAAAGTGGTATTTTCTTATTAATTTATTATTGCAATTTCATTATGATTATTTGCACTGAACTATAATTGATTATAATATTTTGATTAATTAGTTGTGTTCTCTCTTGATGGTGCATGCTTAGCTTAGAGCTATTGATGTTCCATACTTGCGATTAAAAATTAATATTTTGGAAATCTAATATTGGCAATATCTTAGAATCAAATTGAACGTATGAATTGCATAAATATTGTTGTTAACTGAATCACTTAAAAATTGGTCAATGGTGGAATCCATAGTCTCAGTTCTTTCCATAATATTAAATCTTAAATCAATCTTCACAAGTCCGAGAGAACGACAACCTTCTTACCACTATATAAAATTCGATCATTTCTTTCTCTAAATGATTGGTGGAGTGGTTGTCTTAGATTACTAAGCTAAGCAATGAACAAGAACTGAAAAATTAATTACAGACACCAATCATTTACAACAGGGAACGGAATAGAGGATTTGTAACTCTTTAATATTGTTGTAGTTTGTACAGGGATCAATCATATTCTAACAATTGAGCAAAATTTCCATTTGAAAGGGAACAAAAACAAGCAATACAACAACAAAAAGCCAATGGGGGATGGCTGTTACAGTGCAGCTTAATTGGGAGAGTGAGATGACTATTAACAATAGAAAACAACACCTAACAAATTCATTTGGAGTCAGTAGTACATTTCATTTTCTTTCTTTGACCAAAACAACATCAAATTGGTACTCTTATAGAAGAAAAATACCATAATTACAACCGTCAATACACTTATGCTCCATTGTGATGCTTCCATTAACAATAGCAATTACGGTTTTTGCGATTGGAGTGGTCTTGTTCATTGCTTATCCTTATTGAAGAGAGTTGTTAGAAACTCATCTACATAATATGTGTTCAAAATTTAGACTCAACAAGTAGTTGACAGTGACACTAGCGTGATGGTTAATATTAGGTCGAAAATCCAATCTAAATCATTTTTGAAAAGATTACATGGATAATAGAACTAAGTTGTGCTGATTACAGATCCAAAATTAAATTTTAGATTGAAACTAAGGAAAAAATGATAGATCGAAATTCAATTAAGAGCCCTAAAAAGCTTATGCAAAGAATTTTTTTCATGATTTTCAATTCAAAAAATGATGAGAAGCATTCCAAGATTAATATCGAAATACTGATTGCGAATCATAAAAGAAGTTCGGGATGAAATTAGAGTTTTCAATACCTCCGATGATTGCGGGTAGCTCCGCTAATAAACTCCATCGTCTCCTTCAACAGATCGGAAGAGGCAGAGATAAGTTTATCGGAATGAGAAGTAGAGAAATGAAGACGCTAATTCATGAACCTAAGCTAATTCATGAAAGTTTTGCCATCGAAAATGTATGTTTTGGACTAAATCTTTGATAAAAGACTAACCCGTTCATAATTTCGTAAACTAGGACCAACAGGTAGTAGGCCTGAGAGAGTTGGACTAGAGTGTCCGAAGCCCAACAAATATGAGATTAAACGTCAATTTCTACGTGCCAAAACCATTTGGCTTCGGCATTCTGGTTAATTGTGCATAAATTGCCCGCCACTCCCATCCCTAGTTAGTAAGTTCGCGAATCATTCGCGAATTTTTCCGTATCACGAATTTTACCGTCTTATTCGCGTACGTTTGCAACTCCGAACCCAAGTCGCGTATTATGTGGCATTCCCGGATTATTCGCGAATCGTTCACGAATTTTACGTACCCCGAATGATACGTCCGCTTAATTCGCCATAAATTCTTTAGCTTTTACTTTTCAAAGACTCCATTTTTTGGGCTTTACTGCCTCCCGAGCATACACGACCGAATATTAGACGTGTTGTAATTTTTATGAAACAAAAACGACTGAACAAATTTGAAGGTGAGAGAGATCTCAAACTCACTAACCAAGCATCTAAACCACCATACGACGTCCTCTTGGATAACCAATGTTGTATATATTATTAATATCATCATATTGAGTTTATTTTTTCCTTAAATAACTCACACATGCATAAAAATTGGTCTATGACCTTATAAATACAAATTATTTGTTATATATAGATACCGAATTTTCAGAGCCGAACTCACATTTACAAATCGAATTATACACGTACGTATGCCGTTCCGAATTAATGACGAATCACGTCCCGTTGACCGAATTTTGGACCGAATTTGAATTTTACAGAACCGTATAATACGCGTACGTTTGCCGAATCCCGAATTGCTAACTAGGCTCCCATCTTGTATATTACCTGTACTTGCTTAAACAGACTGAAGTGGACTCCACTCTTCGGACTTCTTATTTCTTCAAAAAAATTTAGACAACTTTCTCTCTCTCTCTCTCTCTCGATCTAAGCTTTACCCAGTCCCAGTGAGATATCAAATGGAGAAAATGAATCAAACATGGGAGAAAATGAAGATTATGGCAGGAATTGATGTTGAAGAAGATGAAGAGGCTGCAGCGGAGGAAGAATCTTTCATGGACGAATTCAATCGCCAATGCACATTGTCTACTAAACAGGTTCCTCTTGTTTTCAATTTCTCAATTTTTCCCTTTTAATCTCTTCACCTAGGGTTTAATTTTCAAACTGTTCTCGATTCTGTGGTTGATCTGTTAGGGTTTGTTTGTCCTGTATATTTTAGGGTTTGATTTTAGTTGGTACGTTTGATTGAAGAGATCTATAATAACGTTTCCGTCTTGATTGCTTTTGAATTGACATGATAACGAGTTCGTAGTTTTATTGCATAAATAATAACAAGTGAGAATACTGGAGATCCAAGTAGTGAGATTATCATTTTCTCTTGGATTTTAGAAATCCAAGGAAACCTCGCAAAAGGTTTGACATAGTCCATATCAATTTGTATTTGTTTTTCTCTTGGGTATATGTTGTCTGTTGATCCTTCATGTTGTCTAGCTCTTTTTACGGCTGTTGCTCTCTTCCTATAGGTTTTTGGGCTTTTTGAGATTTCGTAGTTCGTGCTTGTGGTGAGATAATCTACTGGGCAATTGCTGTATGTTATCTACTGTAAACGATAAATTATGCAAAAGTTAGAACAACTTTTATTAACCAACATGTTGATCAAGAAAAAGGAAGAAAAACATCTCAAGCAGTTTTGCTTGATACTTGATTACATTTAACATCCTAGATTTTTCTTTATCTTTGAAGACTTTGGTAGGTATATTGCTTAAATGAAAATTGAAATTTAGCTATTTTTTTATACGTCAACCTCCAAGTAACTATGATTCTGGAGCCTGACTGGCTAGTTGTTCAACAAACAGTAACCTCAATTTGCTGAAGGAACCTTATGTTATTACTCTTTAGTTCGTCAAAGTGCAGTTTAGAAGGATGTACAAACTCATACACACTTTGGTTGGGGAATGGTTAGGGTTCTTTCCAACTAGATAGCTAAAGTTGTCATTGCAATGAACCAACAAAAGAGTCAACCTGCTCATACTATTGCTGTCTGTGATGGTTTTTTATCACTTCATTTTATTATCATACATTGCCTTTAAAATATAGTGAATATCAATCTGTTCAAGTAAGATAAAGATGAGTTTTTAAACATTAAAAGTGGAGTGTGTTTAAACAGTTATGATTCACTGCATTTGACTTTGGCTACTATCATTTTACTGTACTCCAGAGTGATGTTTGTTGCCAATATTATCATTTTGTAAGGTTACTGATACTTTTCTTCTACCTATTGATCAGAGATTCTATGGTTTTGCTATCTGCTTCGTAGCTGGTTTAACTTGTACCCTCCTTGTAAGTTCATCTGTTATATGAGTTCTTATTTCCTCTCAAATCTTTCATCTCTTATAGTGATATTTTAGCACCAATTTTCCAGTTGCCATCCTAGTGATATTTTTATATGGAATATAGGTTGCCCTAGATTGTATAATTTGTTTGGTGTTTATTATTTTGAGTACTATCTTCAATAAAAATGGGAAAGAATTATAACGCATGGTCTATTCACCAATAGAGGAACACAGAGAATTAAAAAGCATTTCCTTAGTTTTCATGCCTACCCGACACCCTGTATTACTTTCATTTAATACCAATCTGTTACTCTTTGTTTACATGAAACCAACATAGCCTTACTGAACAGCCAACAGTTGTGTCACTGACGTTTCTTGTTCAAATAGTAAGGGACTTCGTTAAATCGTGCATATATTGTTATGCTTTAATTAATATGAAGTTCTTTCTCTTTGTGGATCAGTCAATGCTTGTTTTTTTCCATCCAATCAAGTTTGGGATAACATTCACCTTTGGAAATCTGCTGTCTCTTGGGAGGTAAGTTAATGGACTCGAATTAAGGATACTGTATTACATCTGACAGGCAAAATATTTTTGTTCTGCTGTTAGGAGAGAAGCCTTATTCTAGCCGCGTGTAAATTGTTTGTGCTGTTTCATCCTTCTTTGTTTTAGGTGAAAGTCCCCCCTTTTTGGCATAGTGTGCCAGTGTTTTGGCCTACTTCTGGCATTCTTCTGTTATTTGTGGCTCTCTGTTTCTGCAGTATTGTCTCTCAGATTGATTCTAAACATGAACTTTTAATGCCAGCACAGCCTTCCTAATAGGCCCCAAACGTCAAGTGACAATGATGCTTGATCCTGTTCGAATTTACGCAACAGCCATATACCTTGCAAGTATTGTAGTTGCTCTGTTTTGTGCTCTTTATGTAAGTTGAAACACGGTTGTTTTGTGCTAATAAATCCTATTATTTCTTTTCCACGCTGCCCCGAGCAATTTTGCATGTCGCTAAACATTCATAACTTCCTGCTGTGCAGGTGCACAGCAAGCTTTTAACTCTTTTGGCAATCATGTTAGAGTTTGGGGCCCTTGTGTGGTACGTCATTCTTTCTACCCCTCCACTCGCTCTCTACTTTAATTTGCAAGTTGACGTCCGCTTCACTCTTTACAATAAATTTCTTGACTTGTATCTACTTGATTGTTGCATATTTACTTAATTTAGTGAGGTACATTTACTCCAGCAATCACATAGGCGTTTTTGATTTGTTCTTGCCTTTTAAGCTTTAGTCAATAGTTAGGTGCTACCCTTAAGTCCAGCTCGCTTCATCTTTTTTTTTGGACGTATTCTCTCATGAAGGTTGTTAATTGGATGGATGTTTTTTTCTTTCCAGCTGGTACCCCAATCATGGCTGGTTGTGTTCCAGTTTGTCTTTAAAAGAAAGAGTAAACAGGAGGAATACCCTTTTCTGTTTCCAAGACAACTACCAACCGTTGTTGTCGTAGATTTTATAATGAACTTGTCTCAGAGTATTTAATGTCTGCCATTAGTCTTCTTGTGCTAGATATCATTCTTGTGCCACTTATGTAGTAGCGCCGCACTCTTTCTCTTTGCAGGTATAGCATGAGCTACATTCCTTTTGCCAGAACCATGATTTCAAAGGTCATGGTTTCTTGTTTCGACACTGAATTTTAGACTGCTTTCTGGCAAGGAGCTGTTTGGTGATGAAAGATCTGTCAAAAGATTCCATTCTGATTTTGCAACACATACTATCTCTCCCTCGGACATTGTTACTTGATGTACAAGCTGAAAAATGTAGACCAACTTAATCATATTATGTACAGGAATCATAAATGAGTGGTGAAAGGTTGAACATTTTGTTAGGCTTCACTTTGTTTTAGTTTGACATAAATATCAGAGCAGTATATATTATCATCGTCTATGATTCTCCCCATACCATAAATCGGAACATTATTCCTTTATCATAACTCCTGACCTGCCTATGACAAAAAAAAAAAAGAAAAAAAAATGACAATCCTTTTTGTGTATGTGTCCAGCATGATATTAGAATGTTTAAAAACAATGGTTGATTGATTGATTGAGAAGAAAAAAAAAACTCCTACCTACCATTTAAAAAAAAATGACAATCCTTATTTGGATTCCATTAATACTGATATAACTGTTTTTTGGAAATCATTTTGGAATCTGAATGTATCGCAAAGAATAAATTTATGGAAGTGTATCCATAATGCCTTGACTGTCAGGAAAAAACTGAGTGAACATCTGGATGATATAGATATAACTTGCATCTTCTGTGAGCATGAATGTGAATCTCTAAAGCACTTGTTTTTTGAATATCCTTATGCTGAAACTGTTGCTTTAGTGCCTCCTGTTTGTAGGTATAAATCATAGTAGTAATTTAGATTACTCTTTTGCTCAAGTAGGAAATACCAATAGGTCCTAGAAATAATATATTAGAGAGAGTCTAGTCCAGTTGACCCAGTCAACTGTCTGTTTGGTCCTATTTGGAAATATAAATTATGGTTTGGTCCTAAAAATTATGGTTTGGTCCTAGGGTGATGTCATGAATGATGTAATTGTCATTGTGTGGTGGCAGAAATACCCTTTTGAGACCACATATATAGACAAAAACCCTAGAAAATATCTTATTTTCAGATTTACTTTCTCTCTCCACCTGTTTTCAGATCTAGTTTCTTTTCTTTCAATTTCTTTTTTCTTTTTCTTTCTGCTACATTTTTTGTTGTTGTTGTTGTTGATGATAAAGAAGAAGAAAACGATGACGACGATTTTCATGGATCTGCTGCTGTTTTTGATGTCTTTTGTTGATGATGATGAAGAAGAAAACGATGACGACGATTTCATGGATCTGCTGCTGTTTTTGATGTCGATTGTTGATGATGAAGATGAACTCGTGTTTGAAGATGATGATGTTTTGCTGCTGCTGCTGCTTGAAGACGACGAAGATGATGTTGTTGTTGGTGTTTGAAAACGACGATGTTGTTGCTGCTGTTGAAGTCGTCGAAGAAGATGAAGATGATGATGTTGTTCATTTTTAGGTTTTTATATGGAGTTCATTTCTGGAATGAACTCTGTGTTTTTTAGGTTTTTATATGGAGTTCATTCCATAAATGAACTATGTTTTTTTAGGTTTTTATACGGAGTTCATTTCTGGAACGAACTCTGTTTTTTTTTAGGTTTTTATATGGAGTTCATTTCTGGAACGAACTCTGTTTTTTTTAGGTTTTTATATGGAGTTCATTTCTGGAACGAACTCTGTTCATTTCTGGATTGAACTCTGTTTTTTTAGATTTTTATATGGAGTTCATTTTCTGTAGTGAACTCTGGTTTCTTTAGGTGATTTCTGAAAAAATAAGTAGAAATTAACAGGAGTTCATTTTGAAGAATGAAATGTTACAAAAAAATAAGTAGAAATTAACACGGAAGGGTACTTTTGTCCATTTAATATTTTTAAATAATTATGGACCAAACAGTAAAGGCGTTTTCCCAAAGGACCGAACTGACATGGGCCCACCTAAAAAAGGACCAAACGATATTTTTCCTTATGCTCAAATGTATTCTAACTGGATAGCACGTATATATGACAATTCTGAGATAGAAATCATGGCTACTAAATGTTGGTTGATTTGGAAGGAAAGATGTTTAAGGATCTTTCAATCCAAATCAACTACAAGCATTCAACTATCTCTTGTTGTTCATAGGCACTTGGCTTTTTGGTCTCCTCTGAGACAAACAAAACTGGGAGTTATTAATGATTTCGTTTCTGTGTTTCATAGTTATATTGACATAAATGCTAGTAGATGGTCAAAACCGCAAGTAAACCAACTGAAAATAAACTTTGATGCCTCTTGGATTGACTCTTCTATTCTTGCTGGATATGGTTTAATACTGAGATGTGATACAGGTGGTGCAATCCAAGCTGCAGCTGTGACTTTCAGGGCCTCCACAACAGAAGAAGCAGAAGCTCTGAGCATGCTGGAAACAACAACCTGGGCAAAAAAAATGGATTTAAAGAACTTCTGGGTGGAAGGTGATTGCCAGAGGTTAATCTTATATGCTCAGGACAAGCAGAGCAACATCTTTTGGAGAAATCAAGCAATAGTCTCTAAAGCACTGAAGATTTTGAAGACTTGCGAATTTTTTTTGGGTTTTATGTTTCAGAATAGGAAAGGAAATGAAGTGGCAGACACTTTGGATAAAGAAGCGCGTAAACAAGAAATTCAAAAACAACAATAGTTGTTGATACCTCATTCTCTAAATTCTGCTTTATTATCGGATGTATGTTTATCTTTTTCAGCTAGTAGCTCTAGCTTACTAAATGAGGTTAACATTATGTTGGTAGACACCAATATCTCAAATCCGTTGGATGAGATAAGGGAAACCAACATTTTGGAAAATCCTGTGTAACACTTTTGCTTTTCAATATAAGTAACTCTTAAATTTTGATATGTAGATCAAATTCAAGATGGATATCATTGATATTAGAAAATGAATAAAATCAAATCATAAATGATAAAATAAATAATCAAGAAGAAATAAAATGATCTACATACCGAAATAGTAATGGAGACAATGTTTAACGTGGTTCGGTCAACTCGACCTACATCCACAAGCAACCCCGTAAGGTGAATAATAATATTGATCATCAGAACATTCTGAGATGATTAAAAATTACATTAAGACTCTCTATTTATAGAGTGTGAATAATTAATATAGGATATTACTCCGACCGTCCCTAATTAGATGAGCTATTTGGTTTTTAGTTTTGTCCAACAATAGATGAGCTATTTCACTAATCAAGGGAGTATTTCTAAAACTATCCTTTTAATTGATTATTGTTACTATATGAAATATGTATAATTTGATAGTCATGTTTATATTCGTTGCGTAGGTGTTTTAAAATGCTTTTCAACGGTATAAAGTTTATATAAAACCGTGGTATAGTTTAAGAGATAAATCGTTTCTAAATTTTACTAATTATTGCCCATAAGGGTATAATTGTAAAAAATACTTAAATATACTCCACTTTCCTCCTTGCCTTAAAATTTGTGCAAACTACAAATAGCTCATCTAATTAGAGACGGAGGGAGTATATTATTCTCTATAATATATATCCTAATTAACTAGAATATGAATAATAGGAAATTAGCTAGATATTTGACTTGTCTAGAAAACTACCTAAATTAACAAGATCTTTTTATTTTTAGAAACTTAACTGATCTCCGTCGATCTTCTGTGTTGTTTGATCTCCGTCGATCTTCTGATAACTTGAGTCTTGATCACTTCATCTTGACTTTGACTTCAGTTTGAATATTGATCACTTGACTTAACCTTCACGTGCCTAACTACACGGTTACTTGATGTAGTCTTCACTTCACCATACAGTTGCCTCGGTCCTTTTCTGCACCTCAACGACTTGTTTGTACCTGCTTACGGCACGGGCATAATTTTTATTTTAGTTATGCATTTTTCGACATATGAATATTAAATATAATATGTATTAATATCAAGTTTACCCTTCTTATCGTTGCAAAAGTAAAGGGAAACCCGATAAATATTTTTATCCTTCACTTCACAAATCCTTTCTAGCATTTTCCGCCTTGACATCCTCCCATACTACGTCTCTCCTTTTTCGAGTTGTATCTTCAAGCCAACAATGAAATTATATCGAAATTAAATTTTACATATTTTGTCCCAAAAAAATATATATTATTTGATATGTTTTTTAGTTTAAAAAGATATCTTATCGATCTTTTGAAATGGTATTACCTTTCTGCATCTTCCTTATTTTAGTGAACGATGTTAGGATCTTCATGGAAAATAGGAACCTACTATAGGCCCGACAACATAGCACCGATGATGTCCCTACTTGGACACCTTGGGATAAGAGGTGTGCGGTTTTAATCTAAAAGGCCTCAGTGCTACGTAAGGAGATGCACAAGCTTATTAAGCTCCACATGTACTCCTCTTTCTTTCATGTGAGACTATCCCTAGCTATACTTAAGTGATTTACCGTGTCATATACTCCAACAATCTCCACCTTGGAGGTATTAAACCACTTCACCAGTCCAATCATACTTCACCATATGATTACCATCTGTATGTGCTACCCATCGATCATGATTATTGTCACTATGCCCCTACAATCCTACTCCACCTTGAGTTAATGAGAAGGCAAGAACCAACTCCAGCTTGAGCATTTCCTTGTCCACATAGAACCCTGCTACTTGACAGTTAATGTGTGAGACACTAACTCCACCTTGAAAGCCAGTTCAACCTTGAGCATTGCCTTGCCTATCTAGAACCCTGCTCCACCTGAGTTCATGGGTGAGACACTAACTCCACCTCGAGCGCCAGTCCAACTTTGGGCCTTGCCTTCTTCACCTTGAGTTTGATTCCACTTGCGACCTAAACTGGGTGACATCCACAACCACTTATACGTTCGGATAATAGCCCCAATCACGGGTACTGATACCAATTGTTATGATATTCATGGACCATCAGACACTACTCAGGTCCCGACCACATAACACCAAAACTCACTTGACCACCTTGGGATAAGAGGTGTGAGGTTTTTACATAAAAAGCCTCGGTGTTATGTATGGAGATGCCCAAGATTATTATATGTTCTTACTATTTCAATGACATAATTAAAAGCTTATTCATTCACTTAAGATATTATATTTCAAAATGTTAAGTCATTTCCGATGTAATTTTAGTTTTTCAAAATTCCCATATATATTATGTACGTAATTCAATTCGGAAAGAAAAGTTCACCGAATGGAATATAGGTAATGGCTTGTACTTTCGTAATATTGTGGCATTTTCAACATAGTTGGATCCAGAGTTGGTAAAAATCACTGACTTATGCGTTCTCGGGCGAGAGTAATCTAGGGATAGGCTACCTCCCAGAAAACTGATGATGGATGACCACATCAGTTTTAGTTGAAAATCCCACACTGTCGGATAACCACAGTGACTAAGTGGGAACAGTATTGGCGTATGATCAAGTCCTTACAAATGGTATTAGAGTCGACCATGGGTTACATGTCGAGGGCGAAAGAGTATGCTTGACGGATTGTGTCGGGAAAGGGTCTCATGAGTGAGAAAAATGTCAGAGTCTAGGATTGAACATATTCCGTACCCGAGGACGGCTCCAAATTAAGTTGGAATATAGGTAATGGTTTTTCCTTTCCTAACACCGATATCTTTTCAGCATAATTGGCTTCGTAGTTGGCGAAAAATATCTATAGTTAAGCATGCTCGGTATTGAGTAATCTTGGGATGGGTGACCTCCTAAGAAGCTGATGCTAGATGACCACAGCGGTGACCATTGAAAACCCAATATTGTTAGATGACCGCAGTAGCTTAGTGGGGACATTATCGGTAGAGGGACATGACATTACATTCTACAACATTATGCTTCCAAATGTGAGGTTATTCGTTGCATAAAAATAATAAAACCATGATTAGTTAGTAAGTCAAATCATTATGTAATTAACCTAATAACAATAAGCTCTACTAACAATAAACTCTGATATCCATTATCATTGAATAAAAATAACGTTAAACCATTTCTCAAGAAATATGTGAAGCGATGCGAAATTACTCAATGGGCATCAATACTTTCATTCATTCAAAAAAAAGTTCTTTGAAAACATATTTATAGCAATATTTTTCATCTTAGTGTTCGAAAGATTTCTTAAAGTGTACATTTCCAAAATCTATTAGTTTTAAAAGTGGGGGAGAATGAGCTTTTAAAAGCTTCAAAAACAAATGCTATAGTTCACCCTAATTTCATATTTTATTTTTCAATTTTATCCCATCTTTTTTATAACTGACAACAATTATCCTTGAATCTATATGTGATCACCAATTTTTATTCGTTATATTTTATTCTTTACATATACTTATTTTTTATTTTCAAACCACATTTTATGTTATATCGTATCACTGAAATATACTTTTATTTTCAACAACAAATATTAAGAAATTATTGATTTTTAAAAAGTGGTTAAGAAAAATTATATTTTTTTAGTAATAATACTAATTAGTAAACTTAATATTACATGTGTATGTACTCTAATAGTAGAAATTTACTTATTTTATTCACAATATAATAGAAATAATTTTTTTTTCCAGATATATGTCTGCTTTTGTCATTTTCTCACTAACTACAGTTGAACCTGATATTTTCAGAGATATGTCTGCTTTTTAAAATAGTTTTAGCTTTAGTTTATAATTTGCAACCATTCAATTGTTTTTTTTTTTACAAAGCTCGACATAGTAACGTACATCGGCAGCCAATTGCTTTTTTTACATAGCTCTGCACAATAACGTACATCTTAAAAGCACTTTTGTAAAGCTCGCAACAATACCAAACTAATTTCAAGTATTAGCTAACAAAAATATATTTATTATCATCATTAGTAGAATAATTTATATATTATCATTTTTAATTTGATATTTAACAAAATATTATCATGGCTAATTAATAGAATATTTATTATGAAGAATTATGGAACCTTAATGACATGATAAATTTTGTCCATTAGATGCATTTCTAATCTCAATCACAATCATCATTTATGACAAACGATTACATCCCTAGATTATCTCTTGTGAGGACAAATCTGAACCGCCACTTACATAGACAAAGTTATCCAAACTATGCTTTATATTCTTGATAGTAACTTTCAAGAAAAAAAAAAAAAACCTAAACCAGTTTGAGTCGCTCAATCTTTTTAGCTTTGCATTTGCTGAGGTCCAAGACTTCACTATCATCTTGAGGAGCTGTTGTTGATGCTCTCAAGTCTCACTAAAGGAGTTCGAATTCGAATGAAATACCTTATTTCTTTCGAGTCCGATGTATGTTCAGCAACAATGCTGCCACACTAGTCTAGAAGTCTAGAATGTTAAATTCTTGGAGTCTTCCGTTATTTGAATATCAACATGACAACATCAGCTGTCCATAACAGACTCAAGCCACGGCTTTTACCCTGAACAGGTACAGAGGAAGACGATTGTTGTCTACAAGCCTTTAAAGTTTAAACAGTCCTTGGGTGGGATTTAGGAATGTTTTTTTTTTTTTTTTTTTGGTGACAACTGACAAGGGATTTAGGAATGTGCTTCCCGTTTTCTACCACCTTTGTAGTTTGTGTCGGAAACAGAGGTTATTTTGGGCCCAAGAATAACATTTTCACCCAAATAGCAACTGGAAACATATTTTTGGGCCAAGCCAAGCCAATCCCTAATTATTCCCATTCTTTGTAAACTACGGTAATATTTCACTCACATCTCTCTCACCACACAAAAGAAAATCAAAGAAATCTGAAATCCCTGTGAGGATTTGCATTCGTCTCCTTAAGTTAGAAAGTACTCATTCTTGGGGGGAAACTAACAACTGATTCTCCTCCAGATTGAGTGTCTGAAAATGGCGATAAGAGCTTCTCCAGTTGCTGGTTTAAGTTTGTTGCCTACACCACCATCTTCTTCAAATTCCTCTAACCAACTTGTTATGCTAAGAAAACCTCTCAAAACATCATTCTTCAATGGCGGTGGTATGTATGCCCCTCTTTTCTCACTCTTTTTAATTTCACTATTGTCCCTTGATTTTTAGAATTTGGTTAAATTTTGTATGTATTTCATTAGCGCCATATCTACTGAACTAATTTGGTTTTATTGGAATCAGTTTATTGCTTCTTGAAATAGCATCATTATCAGCCGTTATTATTTGTGCGGAAACTCAGTTTTAGTGGCAATAGTTCCCTCTATATATCTAATGGAAAATAAGGTGTGCAATGCCGGCTTTTGCCTGAGATAAGCGTGAGGATAGCTCAAAACAAACAGTCCGCGTGAGCTGAGTTTGTTTCATCTTGTAGAAGGTTTGGAATGGATAAGTAGATGACAACATGTGCCCATAAGAGCTTAATCAAGAAAACATGGTAATCTCACTTGGATCCATTGCGCACGATGAATCTGTATGAATCCAATACACTTATAGTAGCTTAATCATGTAAGAGAAATTGCAGATGGTTAGAAACGGTACTGCCTCTCCAGAGAGAGGGGGTGAAACAAACAATGTGGATGAATTCAGTTATCTAACGAACAATGAGTTAATACTGGTTATCTACTTATCTCTATATGTCTTTGGTTTATATGAGTACATTCACCGTGTGGCGCAAATTCAGTTTATCTGTTGGGACCTTGATAAATAATTTCTATTGATAGACAGGCATATCTTACCTGAAGTTAGGGAGCCTTATCCACCAAAGAGTCAGGCTTCACCGGTGTTTGTCTCATAAGAAGAAGATTAAAACCACACAGTCTGTGGCGGCCGCAGTTCCACCATCCTCCATAGGAAATGCGGACTATAGGAAGAAGTTATCGGAAAGCTATGGATTTACTCAAATTGGAGAACCACTTCCAGATAATGTTACATTGAAGGATATTGTTGAAACCCTTCCCAAGAAGGTATATCTCCCTAATTATGCTACATAAGTAAATACGTGCATACTTATGTCATGCCGTGAAAATATCGGACCTGTTAATTCACACACACAGTGTACTGTTAGGAGTCACAGCTATCAATTGACCTCAGAGGCAATTCCTAATAGGCATACTAGCATCGCCCACTTATACCCAATGTTCTTCTGATTTTGTTAGACAACCATATCACCTCACCTGATCAGTTTTAGCCATTGAATAGTTTTCTTATGAGTGTTTCTGGAGTTTTACATCTTTCATCTGTTGAATACTCTTTAAAGTTACTGTCACTGTCCTTGTCCGAGGATAGTTCGCGTTCTTATTGGTGTCCTTTTCGTTAAGGTCTTTGAGATAGATGATGTGAAGGCTTGGAAAACAATTTTAATATCTGTCACTTCTTATGCACTGGGGATCTTCATGATCTCTAAATCTCCATGGTATCTTCTTCCTCTTGCTTGGGCATGGACAGGAACTGCAATAACCGGGGTTAGTATTATCCTTTTTCTTTTTAATCATTCAGTTTGGTAGATACTTTCTTCCAATATACTTACACCTTTATATCCCCTTTTCTTTGCTGAAGTTCTTTGTAATAGGCCATGATTGTGCTCACAAATCTTTTTCAAAGAATAAATTAGTGGAGGACATTATTGGGACGCTTGCCTTCATGCCCCTAATATACCCATATGAACCTTGGCGCTTTAAGCATGATCGCCATCACGCAAAAACAAATATGTACGAATTCTGATTCATTTATTTATAGTATCTGGTTTATAATTTCGTTTCACACCCCAACACCCCTCTCTTTGATTCATGTTCGTATTCTTAAAATTTGTCTTCTCTTTGATTTTTCCATCAGGTTAGTTGAAGATACGGCATGGCAACCTGTCTGGAAAGAAGAATTTGATTCAGTTCCAGCTCTGCGGAAGGCAATTATATTTGGATATGGTCCATTTCGGACATGGATGTCCATAGCTCACTGGTATGATGCTCAGACGCCCAAAATATGAAGTACAAAGATTGTAACCTTTGGCACTTCAAGGCTACATTCTTACTGCTGTTTTTTTTTTCCTTCTGTACTTCTGATTATTCCCATTTAATACTCTTCCATCTGTTAAATTGTTTAATTATATGATCTTGCTAGGGTGATGTGGCACTTCGATTTGAATAAGTTCAGACCAAATGAACTTAAAAGGGTCAAAATAAGCTTGAGTTGTGTGTTTGCATTCATAGCAGTCGGTTGGCCGCTGATTATCTGGAAGACGGGTCTCGTTGGATGGGTTAAGTTCTGGTTGATGCCATGGTTAGGCTACCACTTTTGGGTAAACACAACTAGATCTCTGTATTATTTGAACTTATGTGTTTGATATCAACTTGGTACAATAGTTTGTTTTAGTGTGTATTATATAGATTACTGCAAGTTATATTTTGTGACCGTTTGTTACCATATCTCTGACTGGTAGATGAGTACTTTCACAATGGTTCATCATACTGCTCCTCACATACCCTTCAAAACCTCAGACGAGTGGAATGCAGCTAAAGCCCAATTAAATGGAACTGTACATTGCAACTATCCTAGTTGGTAATACTTATTTCTATTCTCTCTTTTTCTTCTTTCGTATTATAACTACTCAAAGATACAAAATATGTACTATCTTCTTCGTACTTCTCTAAAATAGTAAAAATGTTTTTTTATTCTTTTTGCTAGGATTGAGATTCTTTGTCATGATATCAATGTGCACATTCCGCATCATATTTCTCCAAGAATACCGAGCTACAATCTAAGGGCAGCTCATAAATCACTACAAGAAAACTGGGGCAAGGTGAAATATGTCGTTCTTCTCATCTTGTGTGGACTTTAAACCTTAAAATTCTTTTAAATCACATGTTAATATATTCTCGCGTTTTGTCTGCAAACAGTATCTGAATGAGGCAAATTGGAATTGGCGCTTAATGAAGACTATAATGACAGTGTGCCATGTTTACAGTGAAGAACAAAATTATGTTGGTTTTGATGAAATAGCCCCTAGTGTATCTCAGCCGATCACTTTCCTAAAGAAAGTGATGCCAAATTCTGCATGAGTAGAGGGCTGTACTTCAGGGGGAGGAAAATCCTTTTATATCCCTGACGTGAGGTGTTGTCTTCTTCTATATTTTGGCGATGTTTTCCCTTGGAACTATAGGGTGGAGCAAAATCAGAACGGAAGTTTATTGCCTTGTTGTATCGGTTTTACCAACTCTGGTCTAAATTAAAGTTTTTCTTCTTTTAGAAAATGAAAAAATTGCTTACAAAATGAACAAGCTCATCATGTATGTGCTATACTAAGGCCAAGTTCTATGGTTGCGCGCGTTTCGCTTGGCTACAGCTTAAAATGTAGCCAAGTCAAATTAGTGTTCAATTGCACCTCACTATGTGGGAGGGGCATTATCTCTTAAGCCTAGTGACACGGGGATTCAGTTTCCCTCAAAACAGTTCAATCCTAATCAAATCATTGACCTTGACCAAACGGAAACACAGTTTTAGTTTTTCACTTATAAACTCTCAGGAACATTCAGGTTTTCACTTCTCCTTCTTCACTCCCTCTTCTTCTCTCACTCCAACTCATTTGATTTTGAAAGTGGTTTAGTTTGAATTGTTAAACCAAATAAATTTATTTCCCATTTGATTTTGAAAGTAGATTAGTTTGAATTGTTGCACCAAAGGAAAAGAGTTTTTTTTTTTTTTTAATACGAAAGCAAAGAGGTTTATTGATCTAATGACTGGAAATGTCTGACTATAGTGGCAAGGAAATATTCCAATCTGTGTTACAAGAATTAACTACAACATGTTTGGCTAATACATGAGCCGTGTTATTTGTTTCTCTTGGCGTAAAGGAACATTTCCAAGAGTCAGAACTGTTCAAAAAATAAATAAATCATCTTCTACTGTATTATTGTGAATCCACTTCACTTCATATAAAATGGTTTGTTACATAATAATTGGTGGTTCTATCATATCTTTCAATTTCGAATTTCATCCACATAATCACCACAAGTAAGTTATTCTACCTTAAATTATTTTGATAATCATGATTTTCTTGATATTAGGTTGATTACCTACATTGAATATAACTCAATAACAACATCAGAGCCTTTATATAGTTAAAATTTCATGATTATTATTTGTTTTGTGATGTATCTTGTGATTAGTGTTGAATAAAATGACTACGAATTACTATTCTATTGATGTTGAATAAAATGACTACGAATTACTATTCTATTGATGTTGAATGTTGATTGAATTATATTTTAGGCATGGTATAGTGAAATTGAAACTCAAATCGTTGTATGCAAAGGTACGTGATGAGTCTAATGTGTGCCAATGTGAGACTTACATGCACAATCCACTTGGATACTTCAAGTGATGAAGAATAAAAGGCTCTGCTATTGTTTACACAATTGCGTTTGGATAAGCATAGGCGTACTATTCAGCCACCGGTGCCCAAGGAAGTGCAAACACGGTGTACTTACCCGTGACCGGTGTGGTATGATACAGAATGAAGAATGATTATCTCACACTTGGAACTGGTTATGCTTCATGACAATTCAAACAACGTCTAGGCATGAAGGAAGATTTATTCCATTTTATGAAATAATTATATAGTGGATTTAAATTATGTATTGGATTTACACCATGCTTATACTCCTCTTCATCACCATCCTTTCATCTCCCCACTTCGACCATTACTTTGTAACCACCACCACCACTATTAATAATGTTATGAATATAATTTCGTGACTAAGAGTACCTATTGTTCGGTGATACAAGGAGTTTTGGGGTAGTTAAATGTATACCTTATCTTACGGTTGTTGATGAATGATTCTAATGATATATATATATATATATATATATAAATATACTGATTGAGTTAACATTGGTAACAACGAATGATTCCCTAATCATCTTTTCTTTTTATTGTCTTTTAAATTTAAAAGTCAATCCTCTTGGTATTTTCTTGTGTGACTATTTGCTAACCTGAATAATATATCAATTACACGACTTCTTGTGGCAACGATCCTTACCACTGCTATATTAATAGTGAATATCTTTAGTAATTTTTTTATACTTACGACACACATCAGTGATCTAACAATATATATCGTAATATCGGTTTCCAATTAAATCAAGGAAAAATTAATGGTACTCTTGTATCTAATCACTTTCCGAAACAGAACCCATCATTATGTTGACACGAAGGACAATCAAGTTGATCAAACCGCACTATCTAATTGGAATAAAATCCTATAAAAATTTTATCAAAGAAAAGTAAGTTCTAAATTTATCATAATCATGCTATAATTTTTTTTTTTTGTTTTTTTTTTTTTGCAAATCATATTTAGCCAAATTGATGGTTTAAAAATTGTTTTTCTTTACTAGGCCAAAAAATGAATCAAATGCTTGGTGAATACTTCTCGCTTAGGTACCTAAATATCCAACACAAGTGTAAGGAGGTGAGCCGAAGCACATTAGTTAGAATACTTTTGAATATTTTGTGTATCACCGGAGCATGAGAGGGGTCTGGCCTTCGATCTAAGAGTTGAGAATCAATATGAATAATCTTTGTTATAGTTAATTTGACATGTTCGATTGTGTCTTCTATATAACAACCGAAAAGACGAGGGTACCAAGGGAATGCGAAGCATCAGATCAAACCCAAGGGTCTAGGTGCAGTAATCAAAATATCTACCATATCCAATCGGACGAACGATAGATTAAAGGATTAAGAAGAATCGACGGCCCAGTTTAAATCAAACGACAAGGCATTAAATACTACTAAAGAAGCACGCGCAAAGACTTAAAAGTCAGATCAAGGTGGGCCCGATATCGGAATACCAACATGATGCACGAAAATCGGGAGATCTAATATCAACATGCGAAAATACTTCGGAACACTCATGTCTCGGGAGATACATTACCAGAAGGAGAGTATCAGAAGAACTCAATCATGACCAGCCGATGGGAATAATGAATATGCTAGGAAAGACCAACACGGTAATATGGTTGTATGAATACCTTTATCTATAAATACCCAACGAGGTAATGAGAGAAGGAAGGTTATGTAAGTGAGTGAGAAAGCAAAGAGATTGAGTGAAACTATCCTTGTGTATTTGCTAAGCATTACCATCATTGTATCATCGTGAGAAAGTAATAAGATTCTTCTTTCACCCCCTTGGACGTAGGTAATCATGTCGAACCACGTATCTCCTTGTGTATCTGTGTTATTCTTTTTTCATTTATCTTCCATGAATCTCAATGAATATTAGATGTAGGATGTTATATTTTCTACAACTACATTCTGCTACCGACTAAGGGGACGAGTAACATCTTTTAGATATCTTGAAAGTGTTGTTAGCTAAGAGTTGAGTCTTAAATCTCCTAACTATTGATAATGTTAGTTGATGCTAGAGAAGATCTCTCATAGATATTGATGGTGCTTTGTCAAGAATTATTATGATGCTTTGCAAAAAAAATTCTTTAAATTGTTGAAAAGGAATTCAAATCCTTAGAGTAATGGTGTTTTCTTAAGGAAAGTAGTTATTGATAAACAAAGGATGTTTGAAGAAGACTATGGAATCGTTGGAAGGAATTCCAAATCTTTTAAACATCCATGATGATTAGTATAAGCTAAAAGGAATTTTGAAAAACAACCACTTCTTAACTGTTCTACTAGAAAGTTCGATAGTCCATGAGCATATTTTCAGACTCCTCAAATCGCAGAAAGAGTCTTGAAGCTCATAGACATCTATGATGTCATTTGAAGCTAGAAAAGACCTCCTGATAAACGTTGAAACTACGTATCTAAATGGTTTTCATTGAGCCGAACGACAAAGCTTAATGATCATTTCAGATCGTATCATCCATCCCATCAAACCAATTTCTCAATCATTTGAGTTCATAGTAATGTGTTGCGAAGTTCATCGAAGATCCGTGAAATTAGATTTCTATGATGATTCGAAAATATAGAAAAGATTCATGGTTGGAGCTCGCTGAACTCAGTTAATCAAGGGTTTTCAAAGTAGTGTGATATTTGTACACCCGAGAAAGCCAATCATAGATGGTTGTAAAAGTACATAATCATGTTTTCCAACCAATAGTTTGATACATGATTTAAATTCATATTGAAAATGCGTGGGTATTACAACCACACCCAACAATCGTTTGTCAATCTGAGAGGACTTACTCTAATACACTTTCTAGAGAATCAACTAGATAGCCAGACTCAATCTAGAATAAAGTGTATTAAAGAATTTAATATCTCTAACTCTTAGTTCAATCCACAATCAGCAAATAGAAATCTGCGAGCCCGATTGAATATAAGAGGAGTAACTTGAACGGTACCAAAGACCAATTTTCAAGTGTCAATCAATGTAAATAAACAACCCAAGGTTGGATATTCTAATTGGTTGATCTTAACGCACAACCTATGATATTTCAATCATATAACAAAATATAGCGCGGAAAAGAAATAACACAGGCACCATAATTTTGTTAACGAGGAAACTAAAAATGCAGAAAAACCTCGGGACCTAGTCCAGATTGAACACCACACTGTATTAAATCACTATATACACTAGCCTACTACCAATTAACTTCGGACTGGACTGTAGTTGAACCCTAATCAATCTCACACTGATTCAAGGTACAGTTGTGCTCCTTACGTCTCTGATCCCAGCAGGACACTACGCACTTGATTCCCTTAGCTGATCTGACCCACAACTAAGAGTTGCTACGACCCAAAGTCGGAGACTTGATAAAAAAAAATTTCTCACACAGAAAAGTCTATACGATTGAATAAATCTGTCTCCCACAGAAATACCCAAGAGTTTTTTTTTCCGTCTTTTGATAAATCAAGGTGAACATGAACCAATTAATAAACCAGAGTTATATTCCCGAAGAACAGCCTAGTTGTAACACCCTGTGTTTTTATCATGGCGCATGTTAAGAGATGCGCCTTGGCCTAAGATGAAGCTTCATTCAAATTTTCCCTTGCGTGGTAAGCGGTAGATTGGCTTAAGGCCAATATCGCGCTAAAATGGCGCATTATGTTTGGCATTTGGCCAAGGGACAAATCTCGCATTAAAAGATGCATTAGGCCAGTTGGATAGGTGGCCTTGATCTTGTAGCATAATCATTGCGCATTATGAAGACTATTGGACTAAAGCCAATATCACACAATCATTGTGCATCAGGCCAGAGAGGGATGGCCTAGAGAATATTGCATAATCATTATGAAATACGACAAAACGAGTGTTGCGTAATCATTATGCATAAGGGCAGAGAGGGCTGACCGAACGGGTGTTGCGCAATCATTGAGATAAACAGTGAAGCATGCATGTTATTTTGGTCCCTTTTTCATACTTGTAGAAATTCCATTAAGACATATATAAGGAGGGGTACTTGGTTGAAGGTGCATATGCGGACTATGTACCAAGTAAGCTTCATAGCGTAGCTAAAGGAGTATAAATGATGCTTAAGGCTCATTTATACTTGCGTAGCATTTTGAAGAGTGCATTTGATGCTTAGGCATCACTATGCCGCGCCGCGTACCCGATGATGCATAATCATTGTGCATCTTGATGTAATGGTCTACACGGACCAGGCCATTATCATTATTGTTGGGCTACGGCCTTGCAAACGAGTTTGGATTAAGTTGCTGTCCCTTATGGATGAATTATGGTCTGTGCTTGAACCCTTTAGAGTAGGGAAGGGTACGTAGGCAGCCGAAATGAGTTGCAGCATTGTCGGTCCAGCATGTTGGCCCCCCATATCATCTAAGCTCGGTAGCTCGATGCAAGAGATGATTCCGGCCAGACTTGATGAGGCAAGTTGCATGCCAGACTGTGGGTGCTCATACTTCCTATCAAGCCGTTCGACTTAGGCATATACCAATGGCGCATTGGGCATGGCCTCAGAGGTAAGCTACATCGATATGCAAGTTAATGGAGCTTTCATAAGCCTAAGGAAAGTATGGCATGAGGCCTGCAATGGCCTATGCGTAAGTCCAATGCATATGCTTTATGCCTGGACAAGACTCGGCAGTATGACGGTTGCTTAGACAGATAGGAAATTCAGTGATGAAATTCCTACGGTGAGGCAAAGCCAGTGATGGATGCAAAATGCAATGGCGTTGGCCTTATGTCCTTACACCCTTTCGCGGACAAGGGTAAGTCTGGAATGTTGTGGAAGCTAAGTTAGCTGCATCGTGCTCCACGATCATGCTTGCAAGGGCAATGAACGTGCATTTTCCTATCTTTGAGGCCCGGATTGTAGTTTCATCATGGCGCATCGGGGAAGTTACGGCCTGCGAGGCGACGCGCCAAAGTCGTAATTTTCCGATCCATCACAGTTGGTATCAGAGCAAGTTCCGAGATAACACTAGGGACTGTGCATATTAGACTCATTAGTGAGTATTTCCTCGAAGGAAATTCTAATTTGGTTGGTAGGACAGCTTATGCGCAAGTTGGTAGGGTAGGACAACATTTGTGCGACAAGTATAGACTTTGCTCAGTACTGTGCCACTGCTTGGCCTAATTTAGAAAATTGACCACCGGAGACTGTCTGGGACAGTTGGCTGGTATCCATCCTACTATGGCATTTGGGATGATCACCCCTCACCCGTTCGGGACGGAGTGTGATGTCATTACTAATGTCTGACAAAAACCTGCGGACATGCCGGCCGGGACGGTAAGTTAGCATTCCGGGGGAGTAAACAGTTGGGGACGGTGAAAGATCGGTGAATCCAACTACTCTGGCATTGTGCCACACAGTACTGCAGAAAGAATGGCTTGTCATGTTGGATTTTACCAAAATGTTGGCAAACGTCCATGTGAGCTTTGAAGATTCCTGAGTGTTTAGTATGGGACGAGTACTTAAGGAATCTGAACCCTAGTTTTGGTTGAATTTCGGGGACGAAATTCTTTAAAGGGGTGAAGAGTGTAAAACCCCGTGTTTTTAGTATGGCGCATGTTAAAAGATGCGCCTTGGCCTGATATGAAGCTTCATTCAAAGCTTCCGTTACGTGGTAAGAGGTAGATTGGCTTAAGGCCAATATCGCGCCAAAATGACGCATTATGTTTGGCATTTGGCCAAGGGCCAAATCTCGCATTAAAAGATGCATTAGGCTAGTTGGGTAGGTGTACTTGATCTTGTAGTGTAATCATTGCGCATTATGAAGACTATCGGCCTAGAGCCAATATCCCACAATCATTGTGCATCAGGCCAGAGATGGATGGCCTAGAGAATATTGCATAATCATTATGCAATAGGTAGAACCAGTGTTGCGAAATCATTATGCATCAGGCCAGAGAGGGCAAACCGAACGGGTGCTGCGCAATAATTGCATGCAATCATTGCGATGAACATTGAAGCAGGCATGTCATTTTGGTCCATTTTCCATACTTGTAGAAATTTCATTAGGACATATATAGGGAGGGGTACTTGGTTGAAGGTGCATATGCGGACTATGTACCAAGTAAGCTTCATAGCTTAGCCAAAGGAGTATAAATGATGCCTAAGGATCATTTATAGTCGTGTATCCTTTTGAAGAGTGCATTCGATTCTTAGGCATCACTATGCCGGGCCGCGGATCAGATTATGCATAATCATTGTGCATCTTGACGTAATGGTCTACACGGACCAGGCCATTACCATTATTGCTTGGCTACGGCCTTGCAAATGAGTTTGGCTTAAGTTGTTGTCCCTTATGGATGAATTACGGTATGTGCTTGATCCATTTAGAGTAGGGAAGGTTACATAGGCAGCTTCAATGAGTTGCAGCACTGCCGGTCCAGCACGTTGGCACCTCATATCATCTAAGATCGGTAGATCGATGCAATAGATGATTGCAGCCAGACTTAATGAGGCAAGTTGCATGCCAGCCAGTGGGTGCTCGTACTTCCTATCAATCCGTTCGACTTAGGCATATACCAATGGCGCATTGGGAATGGCCTCGGAGGTAAGCTACATCGATATGCAAGTTAGCGGAGCTTTCATAAGCCTAAGAAAAGTATGGCATGAGGCCTGAAATGGCCTATGCGTAAGTCTAAGGCATATTCTTTATGCCTGGACAAGACTCGACAGTATGACGATTTCTTAGCTAGATAGGAAATTCAGTGATGAAATTCCTACGGTGAAGCAAATCCAGCAATGCATGCAAAATGCATTAGAGTTGGCCTTACACCCTTTTGCGGACAAGGTAAGTATGGAATGGTGTGGAAGCTAAGTTAGATGCATCGTGCTCCACGAGCATGCTTGAAAGGGAAATGAACGTGCATTTTACTATCTTTGAATCCTGGATTGCAGCTTCATCATGGCGCATCGGGGAAGTTACGGCCTGCGAGGCGACGCGCGAAAGGCGTAATTTTCCGGTCCGTCACACTAGTATTATCAATCACCTGACAATAAACTTAATCGACTAGCGAAACAAGTTATTGTGGAATCACAAATGATCAGACGAAGTGTTTGTGATTACTTTTCTATCTTGCCTATTGGAGATATAAAATCTCGAGCAAATTATTTCAATTGTACTCAACACGATAGATACCAAAAGATCAGATCACGAAACTACAAAGATAATAGTTGGGTCTGGCTTCACAATCCCAATGAAGTCTTCAAGTTGTTAACCTACAAGGTATCGAGAAGAAACCTAAGGTTAAAGGAGAATCGACTCTAGTTATGCAACTAGTAGCACACATGAGGTGTGGGGATTAGGTTTCCCAGTTGCTAGAGTTCTCCTTTATATAGTTTTCAAATCAGGGTTCGCAATTCAAGTTACCTTGGTAACAAAGCATTCAATAATTACCGTTAGATGAAAAACCTGATTCAACCAAGCTAATATCTTTCAACCGTTAGATAGAACTTAGCTTGTTACACACAAATGAAATGTACCCTCATTTTAGTTTATGTAACCGTACTTAAACATGTACACCATGTTGGTTCACAAATAGTTAACCGAGGTTAGCCATATGATTACTCTCATATCAACCTTATCCATCTTAACCATAACTAGTTCAAATGACTCAGATGAAACTAGTTAAAGAGTTGTTCAATTGCTATATTCTCATGGATTTAAACAAGAACATAATTGAAGCAAAATCGGTTTGATTCACTCGAATCAATCATGAATATTATATCCACGGTTTGCATAGATTGCATTCCTTATGATTTAAATGTTTAAGTTCATGAGCAGGCCGATTTGATAAAATAACCAGCTTAATTATGTGTACGGGTATACGTACTTAAGCAACTGGATTTGAGTTTGTTAAGTTTCCAAACTCAACAGAAATTTTCGAACGTGACTAGTTTAGGAGTTTGTAATTCCCAAACTCAGCAGATATTTTCGGTTCGAAAACTTCTACCAGTGTGTGTATGGGTACGAATACTTATCTTGTCTCCTTCACCGTTTTGGTATACACACATATGCATACACTTGGTTCCTGGTTTATGGATTTATACACTAATGTGAGAACAAACTATATATGTTTATATCCAAAGATGGTTACATTATCAACTCTTTATTTCAATCATTGAAACATTCTTCTATAATGACAATAGCTGTTTTCACACACTATTAGCACCAAAGCAATTTCCAATATCTAAACATTTCAAGTCTTACACCAAATGATTGTATCACACAAACCATGTAAGATTTTACTCGACAATTTTCTCATGAGATAAGATGAACTTGGTCGAAGCGAAATCTTACCAACACATATTTCGAGAAATATGTAAGCGAGATATACTCAGCTCGAAATCTCAAATTTGTATAGAGAAAACTATATCGTAACATGACTTATGTCTCAATATAGGAGATAGTGTAGAAATAAACTTTCCAAGTGATAGATGAGTTTAAGTATCCACCTACCTTTTGTCGATGAAGTTCCACAAGCTCTCCTTAGTAGTTCTTTGTCTTCAAGTGATAAGCGCTATGAAGTCTAAGCTCAACTACAAAAACTATGTCCTAGTCCGAGACATCTATAAATAGGTTAGAAATCAAGACTTATAGTTTTGATCACTAACATTGACAAACATGCCTGATATAGAAATGCATGAGAGTTCGAACGAGCAGTGCTCTAACAATCTCCCCCTTTGTCAATTTTTGTGACAAAACTATCAATACATATGGATTACAAAACAAATAAAAATTATAGCTTCTCATCCAAATGCTTGATCTCCTTGGCATCTTCAACGCGACTCGAAATCTTCATCACTTCCAAGTACTCCATGATCCTAAATGTTGTAAGTTCAACATCATAGTTGTTGAAGATCCATAGGGATAACAATGAGAAAACAAATTCTCTCAATCATTGTTATACACTGTCATAGTTTTATTACACAACATCAAAGTTCAATTGTATCACAACTTTGACAACAATATGATATGTATCACTCCCCTTTAGTCAATACTTCATCTCGACATGAAAACCACTTCCCCTTACATAATGACCCGTAAACCATATGTATTTCTAGTATCACACTACGCATTACTTCTCCCCCTTTTTGACAATATAAATTGGCAAAGGTACGAAAGCTAGTGGGATCCTCATGAAATTTTCATAGAGATACTTCATGAACAAAAGAGAATACCATATCAACTTATTTAGATGCCATCATAAAGCCGAAGATAAATGCGTTCATCAAGGAGTTTATAAAGATAGAAGATAACCTCTATGATATTCCACAGCCACACTCCCCACAAAGATTTGACAATTAAACACAAGTTCAAAAGAAATCTCCCCCATAAAATGTCATTCCCGAAAGAACAACAAAGGCGACCTTACTTTCACAAGAAAATAAGGATTTCTTTGGATATAACCAAATCACATGAAAACATGAATTTGAATCCAAAGTATTCAATTGAATTATCCACAAAAGAATTCATGATTAATCTAATCGAAATGTACAATTAAATTAACCACAAGAAAATCCATGATTAATTTAATCGGAATTACACAACTAAATTAACCACAAAGGTGATCAATTCAATTGGTCATGCTCGTCATAAGAGAATTTTACGGATCAACCACTAAACTGACCACAAGAGAATGATCAATTGAATTGGTCATGCTCAAACATAAGAAAACTTATGGAGAAACACATCATATGGACAAAAATGTGGATCGGAGATCGACCAATACTGCGGAATAGACAAGGATTCATTCTATTTTCCATCACTATTTACACAATGACATAGAATAGACTTAATCCTTGTAATCAAAAGTTTTATCCTTTCTTCCATCAAAACAATGACATAAAAGGCTTTGACTTTTGTAATGTCAAAAGTTCATTCTATTTTCTATCAATACTTTCATACCGACATAATAGAGATAACTTTTGAACAAGTATGGGACAGTCACAGGTTCACGGACGTAAACAACATATCTCATTACAATTTGCAATATATAAAATCATAAAAATTAAAATTGCAAAAAAATCATCTTCCAAAAACTTAGAATTTAAATAAATAAATCTAAAAACATTGAAGATGAAAATAGTTGGACATAGCTATGTGTACTCACAATAATGGCTATTCCAAACCCTAGTTATTCTTCTAAATACATAAAAAAGAAGATCTAGGAGGCAAAATAACCAAAACAAACTCAGAAACAAAGATTAATCATAATCCATAGTCAGAGTTCATGTACGGAAGCTTCACTGGTACCAAGACCTTCAAACTTGTGACTAACTGTATCAACTGCATCTTCGAAGAAGATATCCTCATTGAGAAAATCCTTAACTTATGACTTCATGAGAACAAGGTCAGAATCAACCTTTTTTAACTCAGTTCGTAACAAGTTAAGATCCTTTACAGAGTTCTCGAGCTTCAGTTGAGTCTTCCCAAGATCAGTGAGAAAACCATGAACTACTTCAGCAGAGACCATCTCAGCATTTTCTCGATCTTGATGAGATAACGGATAATAGCACGAGGCACAGGATTTGAGTTTGTCAGACTTAACAAGGGTTCTATTTTTCTTCAAAACAAACTCCAAATAAACCGAATCATCAATTGAATCGGCTGGTAAATCCCAAGAACTTGGAGTAGATCCCATCCTTAAAAGAGCACAACAAAAGTATGCGTACTCTATAAAGGATTTGGTATTTATAGGTTACACAAGAACCAAAGTTTAGGGTTTCCAAGTTTGGTCCGTGCCTGTGTGAAAAGAGATACACGAACGTACATAGACTTACCTTTATACCGAACGGTTACGAAGAAGATATAGCACAAATTTGCTTAATGAGTAAAAAACTCAGCTTTGAAATAAATTTGTTCTCAAAAAAAAAAAATTTAGAGCACAACAACTTGACACCCCTTTTTGGAAGAAGTAAAAACCGAAACAAAAAAAATACTCATGAAACAAAGAGTGTTTGTAATTGACACACCAACTATGAACGATAAGAAGATAGCTGGAGATTCAGAAACACATTTTGTCATCAAGTGTACCTGAAAATACCTCACTATGTCAGGATTTTTGTTGAGAGTGAGAATTCAACCTTGTGATTAATTAACACAAGTATGAGCCTTGAGCTCATCAAATGAAAGTTGTTTCTGGTTAAACTTCTTCTTCCTGATCTTTGGAGGAAAACCATTATGATGTGAAAAGTTATCATAAAACTTACTATCATCAAAGTATGACGCATAGTGCTTATTCTTACCTGAAGAATTTTTCCCAGAGGGAATAGACAGCCTGTTGATAATTTCTTTATATCCTTCAATTATCCCTTTTAAGTTGTCTTCCATACCTCCATTTTTGCTTCCTTATTCTTGTACTTTTTTCACATCATGTACAACATTATCTCCCTTTTTGAAAGAAGAAAAATCATGAGTTCTTCTTGATTGAACAACATAGGGGAGTCTGTTGAATTCTTGAACATTTGAAGAACACCTCGAACTGACTTTCCTGGTAGAATACACAGGGTAAGTACTAAAGCCAATTGGTTTATACATACGAATGTCAGTTACACCTTTGAGAATTAAGTCTAAAATGTGTTGAAGACGACTGAAAGATTTTTCATTCAACTTGGTTTTGTTCTTTTGTTCATCATGACCTTTTGAACCATAAAAGAGACATGCTTTCTGATCACTTGAGTGATTAGAAAGAACAAACTCAACACTATTATTGGGAGACTTCTTCCTTCCAAATGATATGGACATTTCCTTGATTAGAGGAAGATACGACCACATTATTTCAAACAGAAAGGGATTTCTGTTTTGCTTTTGAGACAGAAACTTTTACAGTTTTACCAGAAGCATTGTGGAATCTTTGGAACATTCTTGAACAGAGATGTCCAATTTCCAAAGTATCCTTTTTGAGTTTTTTTCTCAATGAATGAGGTGTTTTCCTCTCGAAGGACCTTTAGAAGAGAGTCATTCTTATTATCCATACCAACAAGGACATTGACTTTGTGTTTCAACAGGTTGACATTATCAGCCTGGATTCTAACAAGTTTTAGAATCACTTCACTCTCTTTGGCTGCATCCCTTTCAACTTCTGAGACAGACTCGTCAGTAAAGTATTCAGGGAAACACTTGTCCAACGTAAGTTTGTTTCATTGGAACACTAGTTTCATCTATATTCGAGATTGACAAATCTTTATCTTTAATAGACTTCATAGAGACAACATTTTTATTTCTAGCGATGCGTTAATCAGAGACAATATCGTCCATCCTCAGATCGCTACAAACACAGACTTATGAGGTCTTTAACGTGTTTGCCTGCTCTGATAGTAATTGAAAATGCGGGGGGTCTAACAACCACACCCAACAATTCGTTTGGAAATATGAGAGGACTTACTCCAATACACTTTTTAGAGAATCAACTAGACAGTCAGACTCAATCTAGAATAAAGTGTATCAAAGAGTTTAATATCTCTAACTCTTAATTCAATCCGCAATCAGCAAATAGAAATCTGCGATCCCGATTGAATATAAGAGGAGTAACTTGAATGGTACCAAAAACCAATGTTCAAGTGTCAATCAATGTAAATCAACAACCCCAAGGTTGGATATTCTAATTCATTGATCTTAACGCACAACCAGTGATATTTCAA